>NC_077231.1:202199021-202499021 GCF_027887165.1 Monodelphis domestica
GGATGGTAAAAATCTGTCCATATCTAATATAAAACTCCAATGCAAATATTCTATCATATTGGGTTAGAGTAAAATGAGACATTTTCACCATCCTCTGAAAGCCACCAAGGTCTCTTTTGGCCTAGAAGGCAAAAGGGATTTTTCCAAGTAAGAAGGCCATTTGTGTCAATCCAAACCCCAAATACTGGATAACTTGAAATTCCATGCCACCTTACATTTCCTGCCAATGCTGGTGTGACAATTTGTTCCAACTTTCCTTAGTGTTTCAGAATGATAAGGGATGGAGCCCTTAGGCTTTCCAACTTTTCTGAAATAGGATACCTGCCCTAGCAAAGGGCCAACTAAAACATTGGAAGAGGGAGTGAAGCTGTGGATCAGGCTACACTCTTGCCTCCAGGCACTCACAGTTGCCTCCAATCTCCCAATCTCTCTCTCTGTCTGTCTGTCTGTCTGTCTGTCTGTCTGTCTGTCTGTCTGTCTCTCCTTTCTCTCTCTTCTGACTCTCTCTTCTTTTTCTTCTTCATTCTCTCTCTCCCTCCTTTCTCTCCTCTGATTCTCTCTTCTACTTCTCCTCCTCCTCCTCTCTCCCTCCCTCCCTCTCCCTCTCTCTCTTCCTTTCTCCTTTCTCTTTCCTCTGATTCTCTCTTCTTCTTCTCCCTTCCTCCCTCTCCCTCTCTCCCTCCTTCCCTCCTTCTCCCTCTCTCTCTGTCTCTCTGTCTTTCTCTCTCTCTCTCTGCCTTCCTCTTTTCCTCGATGTGTATATGTATTGCTTCCTCCTCCACCACTTTTCAAACACTAGCCCAAGCTGGTACTACGTAGATTGTTACTAAGGTGATAAACACAACCTCCCAGAAAGCAATGGGATAGTTAATCCACCCAGGTTGCTTATACTGCCCAGAACACAGAAGAATCAGGCTAAAGAGAACAGACTGTTCAGTGTTTGTGCCCTGTTCCTTCCATTGCTGGTGAGATTAGACTGAGGAGTGAAAAGAACCTGCCAGCGTTCCCATCACCTAACCCCATGTTGAGATCCCGAAGATACATGGATGGCCTTATGGAAGATTTTATAGGGGCAGCTTAGGCGGCCAGTGTATAGAATTCCAGGCATAGAGTCAGGAGGTCCTGGATTCTAATGGGACCTGAGACACTTCCTAGCTGAGTGACCCTGGGCAAGTCACTTAGCCCTCTTTGCCTAGCTCTTGCCTTTCTCTCTTAGAGTTAGTTGTTACTAAGACAAAAACTAAGGGTTTTTTAAAAAAAGATTTTATGGGGCATATATAATTTAGTATCAAGATTTCCATAAAAATGAGGAAATTGAATAGATGGTTTTCAGAGGAAGAAATCTAAGATATCAATAGATATATTTTCAATGCTCTAAATCACTAACAATTAGAGAAATGGTAATTAAAACAGCTCTGAGGTATCACCTAACACCCATCATGTTTGCAAAATTGGCAAAAAAAAAAATTGTCCAATACTAGAGGGGCTATTGAAAAATAAGAACATTAATGTACTTTTGATAGAACTGTGAACTGGTCTGACCATTCTTAAAACCAATTTGTTACTAAAAATCAAAAAGTTATCCTGTGAATTCCTTTTGACTCTGAAAGCACTGCAAGGTCTATGTCCTATAGAGACCAAAGAAAAAGGGAAATAATTAATATATTTTTTAAAAAACTCATAGCATATTTAGTTTGAGAGAATTAGAAATAAAATAGGAAGGAAGGAGAGGAAAAGAACTCTCAAACTGGAGAATGATTGAACAAGTTTGGGCACATATGGAAATAATGAAGATGTTATTGTGCAATAAAAAATGATAGAGATGGCATCAGAGAAACCTGGAAAGATTTATATGAACTGATTCAAAGCAAAATGAACAGGATCAAGAAAAGAATTTATATAATAACAACAGCATCATAAAGACAACTAATTTTGAAAGATAGAAATTCTAATCAATACAATGACTAGCCACAATTCCAGATGACTTATGGTGAAACATGCTACCCACTTCCTAATGGAGAGATGATGGACTCAGTACAGATTGAGACATGTTTGCTTTTTGGACCTGGCCAAAAGGGGAATTTTTTTTTGCTTGACTATACATGTTTGTTACCAGAAATTTTTTTTCTTTCTTTTCAATTGGGGAAAAGAGTAAGGGAAGGAAAGAATTTGAATTTTCATGAAAATAAAGTACAATGAAATTTTTTTGAGAAAATGTGGGACTTGATCTACAAAATCCCTTACAGCTTGAAATTCTATGATTCTAATCTCTAAGAGTTTAGAGTGGAGAAAAGACAAATACAAGAAAAATGAACAGATTTAAAAATACAAATTGCATTTAAAAAGCACATATCTCTGAGTCCCAGGAAGTAAGGGCCAATTATTGGATTCAATAGTCAATCATAGAAATGCCCAGAGATGGTTTGTGCTGATGAGTATAGAAGAATTCCTGGAAGAGGTAGGGTTTTATTTTTCTGTTTGTTTTATTGATGCTTTTTGTTTTTATATCACAGTAATTTCTGGACATGTACTTCCTCCTTCCTCCTCCCCCCAAGAGTGAGCTTGCCCTTGCAACAAAGAAAAACAGTTAAGCAAACCCAACCAACACAGTCTGACAAAATATGCAATATTTCATACCACATTCTTCTACTTCTTGAAGAAAGGGAAGAAAGTAAATTTCCTCATCTCTCTGAAAAGTCAGATTTTTAAAAGATATTATAGAGTAGTATTTTCTTTGTCATCATTCAGTCATTTTTCAGTTATATCCAATTCTTAATTACCCCATTTGGAGGTTTCTTGGCAAAGATAATGAAGTGGTTTGCCATTTCCTTCTCTAACTCATTTTATAGATCAGAAAACTATTAAGTAACTTGCCCAGGGTCTGAAACTGGATTTGAACACAGGAAGATGAGTCTTCCTGACTCCAAGCTCAGCACTCTATTCACTGAGCCACCTAACCATCCAATATTTGCTTGATTTGGGACAAATTTTTGCCAGGCTGCAAAACTTACTACTCTAACTGAACTACCTAGCAGCCCTTTCTTTTCTTTTCTTTTTTTAAGTTTAATTAATTTAAAATATTTTTCATGTTTACATGATTCCTGTTCTTTCCCTCCCCTCCTTCCAATCCCCTCCCATAGTCAACATACAATTCCACTGGGTTTTACATGTCACTGATCAAGACCTATTTCCATATTATTGATATTTGCACTAGGGTGATCATTTAGAGTCTACATCCTCAATCATATCCCTATCAACCCATGTGATCGAGCAATTATTTTTCTTCTGTGTTTCTATTCCCACAGTTCTTTCTCTGGATGTGGATAGTATTTTTCTCATAAGTCCCTCAGAATTGTCCTGGATCATTTGCATTGCTGCTAGTAAAGAATTCTATTACATTCGATTGTACCACAGTGTATCAGTCTCTGTGTACAATGTTCTCCTGGTTCTGCTCCTTTCACTCTGCATCACTTCCTGGAGGTTGTTCCAGTCTCCATGGAATTCCTCCAGTTCATTATTCCTTTGAGCACAATAGTATTCCATCACCAGCATATACCACAATTTGTTCAGCCATTCCCCAATTGAAGGGCATCCCCTCGTTTTCCAAATTTTTGCCACCACAAAGAGCATCTCTGCCACCCTTTCAACATCTTAATGACCTGTCACTTCGTTTCAGTTAGAGAACATTGTTATGAACCCCATAGGGGCACAAGGGAGAGACTTGAAGAAACAGGTGTAAAGGATGGCTTGAGTAAAGCCATACTTAAAATAAATAGAAAATAAAGAATAGCCTTCCTTGGCTACAATGAATATGTGTTTCTCTAGAGATAAGGTAGTCAGGCAAGGTGAAAGATGGAAAGGAGAAACCCACAGAAGGGAGTTTGTATTTACTCTAAAGTCAAACTAAGGCTACAAGGAGACCAGAAGGGTACAGTTGGTAAAATGATAGCATTTTTACTGGACAATAAAGGCTGAATTGAAAGGAGAAGACATAGGCAGAGCCTGGTGGTTGATCTCTCTGTCTTATCTCTACCTACTCCAGTCCATCTTCCACTCAGTTATCAAATTAATGTTCCTAAAAGATCATATTGAACCCTCCTCCACTAAAAAAAAAATCTCCAGGATCAAATGGAAAATCCTCTTTTTGATTTTAGGTCTGTTATAAACTAACTTCTTCCTACTTTTCCAGTCTTCTTATACCTTATGCCCTTATATATGTTCCTCCATCCAGGCCTCCTTGCTATTCTTCACCTAAGACACTTCACCTCCTGATTCCAGGCATTAAAGTTGCTGTCCCCCATCCTCAGAATTCTCTCTCTTCTCATCTCCCCCTCCCAGCTCCCTTGACTTTCTTCAAGTCCCAGCCAAAATCCCACCTTCTATAAGAAGGCTTTCTTGGTCTTCTTTAATTCTAGTGCCTTTCGCCTGTTGATGATTTTTTAAAATAATGTTTTATTTTTTCCTCAGTTACATGAAAAAACAATTTTTTAAACCTTACATATACATTATTATTTTGTTTAAGTTGGAGCCCAACCTCAGCCTCCCCACCACCCTGCTTCCTAAGATAGCAAGCAAGCTGATGTGGAGTTTCCATGTGTACTAATGTAAAACATCTTTCCATAGCAGTCATTTTGTGAAAGGAACTCAAACATACAAAAGAAAAGTGAAAAAATAAAGTGAAATACAATATGCCTCAGTCTGCGTTCAGACTCCATCAGTTTTTTGTTTTTTTTTTCTGGAGGCGGATAGCATTTTTCATCAAGAGTCCTTGAGGTCTGTCTTGACTCTGTGAGTTATTTCTAGTTTATCCTTTATATATCTTGTTTCTACATAGTTGTTTGCATGTTACCTCTCCTAATAGACTCCAGTCTTGTTTGTTTGTTTGTTTTTAGTTTTAGACTTAAAGAGCATTTTATTAAAGATATTCAAAATGGGATATCCTTGGCACATGATATTGTGTCCATTATACAGATGAAGAAACTGAGGCCCATATACACAAAGGGGCTTGTTCACATAGACCCCCAATCTTGTTGAGAGCAGGGAAGTGTCTTTTGGGGGTGAGTGAAGTGGGAGAGGAACGTTTCTTTGTCTCTGACATATGGTAGGTACTTAAGAAATGCTAATTGACTTGACTTGAAGATGGCAAACCCTGTAAGAATAATATTCAGCATGACATGAATAAGGTTTTGGTGATGAGGGGAAAGTGGTAAAAAGGGCATTCAAAGTCCCTAAGCTATCAAATGTTAATATCCACATCTTTGACAAAATTTACATTCTTTGCTTTGTGGGCTGCTCTGGTTTTAGTTTAAAAAAAAAAAAGTTCCTTGAGCATGATAACCAAAGAAAAGACCCACTATATTTGATTCAATACAATAAGAATTTATTTATTTATTTTTATTTTTTAAATCCCTTACTGTCTATCTTAGAATCAACACTAACTATTGGTTCCAAGGCAAAAGATCGGTAAGGACTAGAAAATTGGGATTAAGTGACTTGTGCAGGGTGAAACAGCTAGGAAGTCTGAGACCAGATTTGAACCCAGTACTTCCCATCTCCAGCCCTGGCTCTCTATTCACTGAGCCACCCAGCTGCCCCTCAAAAAGCATTTATTAAGTGCCTACTATGTATCTTTGTCTGAGACAAAAAAACAAAATAAACTATTCCTGGTCTTCAAGGAGCTTCCAACCTACTGTGGCTAAGAATCTTTTGATAGGAAATAGTATTTGGAAAGAAGATAACCAAATCCTATCCTTGATTATGCTGGGGAGACATCCTCTATCTGGTCTTCGCTAGTCTAAGGGCATGGGAACAGAAGTAGCAAGCAATGATGGAGAGAGCCCTCGGGGAAAAGACCAGGAGAGAGATTTTCCCCTTTCTTTGTTCTTTGGCCAGCATCCTTTTTTTCCTTTGTTCCAGAGAGGAGGAAGGTCTGTCTGTTAAAAGATGGTCCTGACACCAGTGAGTATAATAATAGGGATAAAAGGGGAAGGCAAAGATTCCCTACCCTTGTTTCCATCAATGACCATAAACACTTTGCCACGTTTCTTTCCCTCTCTGCCATCTCTACTGACCAAACAAGAGAGATGAAAGTGATGATGACTAGGCAGTGGTGGTCAGTTGAGTACAGAGAGTTACCCTTTAGAGCAAGATCTGGGATAAGAAGCTTTTCAAAGCTTCTTTAAAGGACCCGAAGTCCATAACCCTTCTCATCTTCCTCTCCTTCAGGCTGAATAAACTCTGGTCCCAGGGTGAAGCCCAAGGGATTGTGACTAGTTGAAAAAGAATGTGTGTACAACAAGACAATCAGGTGTTCCCCCACTTAGAGCTGACCTGTCACCTTGAGGTGACATCCCCAACCCAGTTCTCCCAATGTTTCCTGTCCTTATTGGCATAGTAGTGACAATAGTGAGACTCAATTCCTATTCACGGTGATGATTCAGGCAGGGTATCTGTATATATAGCCACGCAAACATTCTTAACTGGATTTTTCTATGACTCAGGTGACACCAGACCTATTTTACAGGTAATCAACCTCAAGCTGAGAGGTGTGGGCAGAAGGGAGGAGGCTGAGAGAAGATGACAGAAAAAGGCAGGAGAAAAGAGAGGGGAAATGTGAGGGAAGGAGAAGAGAGGAAGGTGAGGAGGAGAGGAGAGGAGAGGAGTGTGGGAAGGTAGAGACATTTATTTTTTTTTCCATTTGAATTAGTTTATTTAGTCAATTTAGAACATTATTCCTTGGTTATAATAATCACATTATTTCCCTCCCTCCCTTCCACCCACCCTTCCCGCAGCCAACGTGCAATTTCATTGGGTTTTACTTGTGTCCTTGATCAGAACCTATTTCCATGTTGTTGATGTTTGCACTAGGATGTTCATTTAGTCTATTTCCCCAACCATATTCCTTCCATCCATGTATTCAAGCAGTTGTTTTCTTTTGGTGTTTTTACTCCCACAGTGTTTCCTCTGAATGTGGATATTGTTTTTTCTCGTAGATTCAAGGTAGACACATTTAAAGCAAAGTTGAGGAAAAATTCTTTGGAGTCCTAGACTCTCTTCACCCCAAACTCCTGTCCCATAGCATGATATAGTGGAAGTTCAGATCAGAACTAGCTCTGTTACTTATTATCTGTGTGACTTGTGGACAAGCCACTTATTCTCTTTGGGCCTCGGTTTCCTCATCAGTAAAATGCAACAGGCACTGGAATAGATGATTCCTAAGTTTCCTTCCAGCTTTAAATTCTATGGTCCTGAATATTTTCTATTTCACAGAAAATTTCAGAGTTAAAAGGGAATCCAGAGCATTCAAAAAGCCACAAGGGACAGGGCGGTCAAAATGCAAAGGAAAGAGAAAAGGAAGGAAAGAGGGTCATTAAAGCAATTTTTTTTTAATACAGAGAAGAGAACAGTCTAGCTTTGAGCAGGATAACTTTGAAAATAACATGATAGATTTATTATACACTTAAGAAGAAAGACAAGCTATTTATCATACAGATTCCCAGTTTCATATTCAGCCTTTTCTCTCTGTTCCAGAGGCAACTAAGTATCTGCGTGGATAGAATGCTTGCCTAGAGTCAGAAAGACCCAAGTTCAAATGCAGACTGAGACGTCTACCTCTTAGCTGTGTGATTCTGGGAAAGTTACTTAATTTCTAATTGCCTGACAAAAGGATCCACTGGAGAAGGAAATGGCCAACTACTTTAGTATCCTCGCCAAAAAAGCCTTATGGATAGCTCCAGTCCATCGGGTGACAGAGTCAGACACAACTGAACAACTGAACATCGCTATGTCTCCACTATGTAGGGAGATGCTGTTCTTATTTGGGACTGGTTACGTGCAAAATAAGGAAAAGAAAAAAGTGACTCCTGAAAAAGATCCCCCTTTATAAATGCCCAACAAGTGGTCATCCAACCTCTGCTGAAGGACTGCCATTGAGGAAGAGTCCACCACTTCCAGAGGAAGTCCATTCCACTTTTAATTGGCTCTCTCTAATTATTAGAAAGGTTTCATAAAGCCTAAAAGTGCCTCTTTGTAGCTACCACCTATTATTAGATGTTTTTCACTGTAGAGCCAAACAGAAGAAATCTAATCCTTCTTAATAGACTTTATTTCCATGAATATACCTATCCTTGAGGCCTCTGAATCTTCTCTTTTCTAGACTAAACACCCCCCCCCCCCCAGCCCCCGTTCCTAAAACAGATGCATTTCTCTATGGCACAGACTCAAAGTCTAATCTCACCATTCTGTTGCCCTCCCTTGGACACTCTCAAAGTTATCAGCATCCTTCCTAAACTGTGGTGCCGAGGACTAAGCATGGCACTTCCAGATGTGACCTGATTAAGGCAGAGTTCTTCCAGATGGTCTCCTCCCTCTTCCAGAAGCTACCCAAGACTACAGTAGACTTTTGCCTTTCATATACATCACCCTTCAGGCTCAGTTTAACTTGGGGTCCACTAAAACTCCCAGATTGTTTTAATAAAAGCTACCATCTAACTGTGCTTCTTCTAACTTGTCCGGAGGAAGCCAATTTGTTTTTTAAACTCAAATGTAAGACGGCACATTTGTCACTATTAAATATTTATCACGTTTTATGAAGCACAATGTTCTCGTCCGTTGAGATTGCTTGGGATTCTGATTCTTTCCGCTTGCTAACTATCTATATGCCTCCCAATCTTTGCCCAATTTGTTGTTGCTGTTCAGTCATGCTTCACTCTTTGTGACTCCTTTGGGGTTTTCCTGGCAAAGATACTACAGTGGTTTGCTATTTTCTTCTCCAGCTTAGGAGGCAAATGGGAGTAAAGTGACTTTCCTAGGGACACACCACTAGTAAGGATCCAAGGACAAATTTGAACTCAGGTCATCTTCCTGACTTTGGGGTCAGTGCTCTATCTTCTGTGTTACCTTGCCATTATTAAATCATTTTACAGTTATGTCTGTATCATTTGGGTTTTGTTGTTGGGTTGTTTTCTTTTTGGCAAAGATACAAGAGTGGTTTGCCATTTCCCTCTCTAGCTTATTTTACAGATGAGGAAACTGAGGCAAACAGAGTTAAATGACCTGACCCGGGTCATATAGCTAGTGAGTGTCTGAGGCCAGATACTCAGGTCTTCCTGACTCCAGGACCAGTGCTCTCTCTATCTCCTGTACCACCTTGTTGTAGGTAAGTCATTTTTCAGTGATCCACTCATTTAATTGTTGTTTTTGTTGTTGACAAAGATACCAGAATAATTCACCATTTCCTTTTTTAGCTCATTTTACAAATGAAGAAAGTGAGGCAAACAGTTAAGTGACTTGTCTAGGATCACACAGGTAGTATCTAAGGCCAGAAACTCAGGTTTTCTTGATGCCAAGCCCAGTATTTTTTCCACTGAGACGCCTAGCTGCCCTAAAATTTGAGTCAGAAGTTAGTTTAAAAAAAAGATGATTTTTTTTCCATTCAAGTAAATGAATCCCTTGAAATAATAAAACCCAGGTTAGGAATTCTTAGTTTATACAGATACAAAATATTCAATCAAGAATATCAAGGGAACTAATTAAAAAAAAAAGGTAAGGATGTGGGTCTAACAGTACCAGATCTTAAACTATACTATAAAACAGTGGTCATCAAAACAGTATGGTAGGGGGCAGCTGGGTACTTCAGGGGATTGAGAGCCAGGCCTAGAGATGGCAGGTCCTGGGTTCAAAACTTGGCTCAGACACTTCCCAGCTGTGTGACTCTGGGCAAGTCACTTTGCCTAGCCCTTACCACTCTTCTGCCTTGGAACCAATACACAGTATTGATTCCAAGACAAAAGGTAAAGGTTAAAAAAATTTTTTGAACAAACAATATGGTACTGGCTAAGAGATAGAAGGGTGGACCAATGGAATAGACCTGGGGTTAATGTCCTCAGCAAGACAGTATACGATAAACCCAAAAATCCCAGCTTTTGAGGCAAGAACCCACTATTTGACAAAAACTGCTGGAAAATTGGAAAGTAGTATGGAAGAGATTAGGTTTAGATCAACATCTCACACCCTACACCAAGATCAATTCAGAATGGGTTAATGACAAATAAAAAGAGGGAAATTACTGATACAAAATATTCAATTATCTGTTAAATCAGTCATTTTTTTTTTTACAATTGAGTTTACAGATCTCTTGTGCTGTTTCTGCTGTTCTACTTATTATCAACTTCGTCCAGAAGGTGAAGATCCCAGTTGACCCACAGCTTCACCCACAGCTTCACCCACAGCCAGGATGCCATGAACTGAATCAGTGAGAAGTAAAGGGATTTCCTTCCCCTGCTCTCTCTCTTCTACCCCAGCTCTGAGAAATGGACCTGGAGGGGTTTGCTTCTATTCCTGATGTTTGTCCTCCATTTCAGATGCTGTGGGAATCTGAGCCATAGTGATAACCTTGGAGCAAGGACTGCAGGTCCCATGGCACAGAAGAAGCCCAGAGAGCGAGGGGGCCTGGGATTGGAGCCCAAAGGGGTTTTTGGACTTGAAACTGGGATTGTGCTCTATAGGAATCAAATGGAGCTCTGAATCTAATCTCCTTCCCCTTTCCCAAGACTGAGGTGCACAAGGGAGAAAGAGGATTGTGTCATCTTGACCCCGTATTGGGGGGTCAGTTTTTCCTATTTGTGATTATGCCTTCTGTTAAATTTCTGGGTAAAAGTGAATCTTAAGGGCACCAGAGAACTCTTGGTGAGGGGTAAAATCTAATCTACTGGACCTTCCAGGAAATGAGGGTCATGATAGTCCTAATGTTTCAAGGGAAAAATCAGAAATGGTTGATGACTTGCCTAACAGAGAAAAATGGGCAGAAAATTATTATAGGGAAACCTGAATCCACAATGGTATATCTCTTCAAGGAACAAGAAAGGACAACTGATTGGAAATATAAATATCTATGAAGTGGATGGCAATTTGGAAGAAGAAAAGCAAAAAACAATAATGTTAAAATTCATCATCATCCCTATACAAATAAAATAGAGAGGATGCATTGACACACTTGAATGATTATAGGTCTCCCAGAAGAACATGACAGGTCAACGAACCTAAGTACCACAATAAAACAAATAATACGAGAAAACTACCCAGACTTTTTGAACACAGAAAACAAAATGACAATCAAAGGAATTCATAGAACACATCCAGGAAAAAACAAACAAAAAATCTGTGCTTAAAACTTCAAGGCCCAGTGGTTAAATTTAACAATTTCAATTACAAACAGTAAATTCTGCAAGTAACCAGGAGAAAGATCGTCTGATAAAAAAAAAGAAAGTACAAATACTATAAGACTATTTTTCACCTACCAGAAAATAAAGAAGAAAATGAGATGATCTATTCGAAAAAGCAAAAGGTCTCAAGATGCAACAAAATGACATCCCTTGCAAACTGAGCCTATTTATCAAAGAAACTTCTTGAGTCAATGAGTGCCAGACACTAGCACTTCAAAAACATCAATATGGGGTCAGCTAGAGGGCTCAGGGAATTGAGAGTTGGGCCTAGAGAGCAGAGGTTCTGGGTTCAAATTTGACCCCAGACATGTCCTAGTTGTGTCACCATTAGCAAGTCACTTATCCCTTTTTAGCCCTTACTGCTTCTTTGTCTTGGAATCAATACATAGCATTGGTTCTAGGACAGAGGATTTTTGTAAAAAGCATATGTTTGATAGCTATGTGGTAGATAAACTGAAGAAGAGGGAGACTAGATTGGAGAACCAATCAAGAAACTATTACAATTATCCAGGCAAAAAATGATGAGGCCCCTGGACCAGAGTGGTAGTGATGTGAGTAAAGAGAAGGGCAATTAAGTTAGAGCAGGCCTGGAGTTAGGAGGACCTGGGTTCAAATCCATCTCAAACACTTCCTAAATGTGTGATCCTGGGCAAGTCACTAAACCCATTTGCCTAGCCCTTCTGTCTCAGAGTAGTTACTAGGGGAAAATGTAAAGAAGAGAGGAGAGAGAATGCCTAGAGGCAAGAGTGTAGCCTGATCCACAGCTCAGAGTTGGTAACTAATTGGATGTGGGTGAGATGAATAAAAATAAAGAATTGGGAGCAGCTGGGTAGCTCAGTGGATTGAAAGCCAAGCCTAGAGATAGGAGGTCCTAGGTTCAAATCTGGCCTCAGACACTTCCCAGCTGTGTGACCCTGGGCAAGTCACTTGACCCCCATTGTCTAGCCCTTACCACTCTTCTGCCTTGGAGCCAAGATACAGTATTGACTCCAAGACGAAAGGTAAGGGTTTTAAAAAGAAAAGAAAATGAAGGATCAAGGAAGATGCTTAGATTTGAAACCTGAGTGATTAAAAGAATGATGTTATTCTCAAAATAATAAAGAATCTGAGAGAGTGAGGTAGAATGAAAATAAGTTTGGTTTTAAATGTATTGAATTTGAAGTGTCTATGGTAGATCCAGGTGGAGAGCTTTAGCAAAAAAATTGGAAACAGAGGACTGGAGTTTAGGAGAGTAATTAGAGATGGATATGTAGATTTTACAGTCAACTGCATAGATGTGGTATTTGAATGCAAAAGAGAAAAGAGACTGTGGGTCACCAATGCAGAAAGGTCAGGACATCAATGAGAGTCCTGCAAAGGAGCCTAAGAAGGATCAATGGGTTGGAAGAAAACCAGAACAGAGCAGTGTCACAAAAATCCAGGGAGGAGAGAGAATTTCCAGGATGAGGTGGATAATAAGCATCATATGTTTCCAAGAGGGAGGGAGGGAGTAGGGAAGGAGAGAGAGAGACAGAGAGACAGAGATAGAGCCAGAGAGCCAGAATGAGGGAGAAGGAGAGGGAGAGAGAGACAGAGAAAGGAAAGAGAGGGAGGGAGGGAGGAAGAGACAGAATGAGGGAGGAAGGGAAGGAGAGGGAGAGGAAGAGGGAGTAACCAATGCTGGCCTTGGAGAGCTATTTCAGGCCAGTGGTAAGACAGGAAGTCCAATTGCAAGGGGTTTAAGAATAGTGTGTTGGTAAATGATAAACAACCAGCTCTTGGGAGAAAAAATGTATGCAGAACTTGCTACTAAGAGGAACCTGAATTATTAACACTTTCTCTAAAACTTTTTTAAACTTTACAAAAACAATCAGAACAATTAAGTTCTCACTTCACTCTTATTTGCTTATTTCTGAAGTGTAAATGCTAACTCAACAATGTAACAATTGGCTCTTGGGTTCAAGCTGGCTTCAACTCACCCCTAGTAGAAGTAAGTAGGAGATGAGAAAGTAGAAAGAATAGAAAGCTTTTTCAAGGAGATTGGCTATAAAAGAGAAGAGTTTTAGAACCCGAGATGGGGGAGATGGTAGCATCTAGTAAAGGATTTTTTTTAAGGATGCAAGTGACACAACTCAATGTTTAAAGACAGCAAAGAAGAAGATAATGGAGAGACTGAAAACTAAGGAGAGAGAGGAGATCAAAAGGGACAACCTCTCAGGGAAGATCAGAGAAGATGGAATTAAGATACAAATAGATCCAATCAGGATGGGATTGGGGGTAAAAATAAAAGCACTGACATTGGCCTGGAGAAGAGCCACTTTATCCTCCAAGAATTGAACAAAGGAGGGGAGAATGAGGGATGATGCTGAAGTGATCAGAAGTGTAAGATTCAGGAGAATAGGGAGTTTTTCACTTTTTAAAAGTGAAATGTGAACTGCTTGATCACATGGGTTGAGGGGGATGGGAAAGTAGACTCTAAACGATCTAATGTAAATATTAATAACAGGGAAATAGGTCTTGATCAATGACACATGTAAAGCCCAGTGGAATTGCAGGTCAGCTATGGGAAGGGGTTGGGAGGAGGGGAGGGCAGGGGAGGGAAAGTATGAATCTTGTAACCATGGAAAAGTATTCTACATTGACTAATTAAATACAATTTAAAAATAAATAAATAAAGGGAAATGTGAGGTCAGATCTCTCTGCTGATAGAGAAGGGAAAGTGGTGGTTTAGGTGGCTTCAGAAGAGTAGAAAACAATTATTTTGGAAAGTGTGAGAGATTGTCCCTCTAGATATAATTAAAAGAATTGGTGACTCCGAATGAGAGAACAGTTCTGATAGGATAACAAATTTGCAGGAGACCCTACCAGCACTGTTGGAGGATTTCTAGGGGAGTAATGGAGTGGGCAGATGATGAGAGTAATCAGGATTGAGGTTTGGAAAGGAATGAACTGTGGTTTTCCCCTTTGATCTCTTTCTCCCCAGTTTTCAATGGATAGAACACAATGGAGCAAGCTATTCAAAGGTGATGGATTAAGCTGAACTACTTAACTAAGGAGGGGAGACTTTGAAGGAAAGAAAGTGAGGCCACTATAGGGAGGACATTCTGGGAAAGAGTAGAGGGGTAAACCAATTGAAAATTGTAGTGAGAACAGAGAATAAGATTAGAAGAGGTAAAACATAGGGAGGGATAGAATGATTAGTCTTTATGATCAGATAGAGGAATTCCAGAGTCATGGATTATGGAAGTGGCACACTTGTGAGTGATGATGAGATCAACCAGAAGAATAATATATACAATAATAACAATATTGTGAAGACAAACAACTCTGAAAGACTTGGAACTCTGATCAACACAATGAGTAATTACAATTCCAGAAGACTTATGATGAAATATGCTACCTACCTCCTGATACAGTGGTAATGCAGAGTGCAGCACAAGACCTTTTTTTTGGGGGGGGGGGGGGGGAGGATATGGCCAGTGGAGGGAATTTGTTTTGTTTGACTATACATGTTTATAAGTTTATAACAGGGGTTTTGTATTTTCTTGCTTTCTTGGTTGTGAAGGGGTAAGAAAATGGATCTTTGAAAAATAATTAAAATTTTAAAAGAACAACTTTACGTTCAAATCATTGACAAAATTAATTTTAAATTTTTGTTTTTTAAGAGCAACATAAATGGTCAAAAAAGATTATTATGAATCTCATTTAGGAGACTGCAATGTTCTGGAGCTTGATGCAATCACTACAATATCATCCGTGAATACAATCATCTGGATGACCTGATCTCTTACAGGGAATCTCTCCTCAATTTGCAGTCTGTGCTGGACAATCTTCATTTGACAGGGCAAACATTTTTGGTGAACATCTTTCTGTACGAGGTTAAATAGGTAGATAGATAGATAGATAGATAGATAGATAGATAGAAGGATGAATAAAT
This sequence comes from Monodelphis domestica, assembly GCF_027887165.1. NCBI lineage: Eukaryota > Metazoa > Chordata > Mammalia > Didelphimorphia > Didelphidae > Monodelphis > Monodelphis domestica. Next base: position 202,214,160 of record NC_077231.1, read on the forward strand.
GGATAGATGAACAAGTGGATAAAAAGATAAACCAATCAATCAATAGATGAACAAATGCATAGACAGATGAACAAATGAATGGATAAACAGATGAACAAAGGGATCGATAGATATGTATATGTACTATATGCACACGTTTTCATGATTTGAATATCAGTAAATAAAGTTATTTCTATGAACATTTTTTTTAACCCTTACCTTCTGTTTTGCAATCAATACTAAATATCAGTTCCAAGGCAGAAGAGGGTAAGGGCTGGGAAATAGGGATCAAGTGACTTGCCCAGGGTCACACAGCTGGGAAGTGTCTGAGGCCACATTTTGCCTCCTGCTTCCAGGCTTGGAACTCTATCCATTGTGTTACCTAGTTGCCCTTTGTGAACACATTTTTAAAGGAATATTGTAAGGTTTTAGTGTATACATAAATGATACTTTTCAAAAGAGATCCTTTAAGGTGATATTTTGATCTACCAAATCAAGCATGTGTTTTTTCCATCACTGTAATCACCACCAAAAACCCAACATGGTGGGATCTTGCAGTCTTCATATCTTTTAGTCAATTGTGTCACTCTAAATATAAGATCTACTATGTACACTGTTTGTAAAAACAACCTGCCTGTTCCTTTTTCATGCATATTTGAATTTCATTCAAATTGTCATTATGCAAGAGAAATTTTAAAACAGGAATAGGTTAATAACCTAAAGTGAATCAAACCCCTCCTTGACATAGTAGAATCAATTTTTGAGTCCAAGACCTGGGGTTAGCAATTACTATAGGTAATATATGGATCCTTTTGGATCCTTAACAAATGTTCAGGTATATTTGTGGGTTTTAAAATTAATAATCAATAACTAAATATTATATTTCATAAAGTTTTATTAATAACTAAAACAAAAGAACTGCCTGATTTCAGCCCAGTTGCAGGTTCAAGAGCAGAAGAGGGAGGAGTTACAGCCATTTAAATACAATCATGCAAAATGTGGGGACACAGAAAAATGGAATTTTGGGAAATACTAAGGGACTTCTGGGGGATGAAGTCCAAAGGCTCAAAATCTCCATTTATGCAAATCTCCCTGTGATCCTATTGGGAAACTAGTTTCCCCAAAAGGATCATGGAAACATAATCAACTTTAAAATTGCAATAATTTGTGGATAAAAGGAAAAGAGAACAAAACCAATGATTAGTAGGTTGACAAAAAGCCAATTTGGAGGTAGTCCCCTTTGGCATAAGAGTATACATTCAAAACAAAGGCATTTCAACCCCCCTTAGTTCAATTTACATCCCAAAGTTCACTCTGGATCTTCTGGTGCAGCATGTGATCTCTGCAGGCATCTATCTTCATGGGGCATTCTGGATTCTGGGAAGTACCAAGTTTCTTATCCCAAAATTGCTCGTATTTAAATCAAAGTTCACGACAATAACTTGGCCCCCCTGAGGTGAATAATAACAAACACAGGGATCACCCAGGGATGCATGGCTGAGTTATGAGGTATATGAATCAATTTGCAAAAGAAAATAAAAAACATGAAAAAATCAAAATAAAAGAGAAAAATAACTTGTGGGTGAAATACAAAATGTAAAAGTCTTATGTCTAAAAAAATCTAAGTAAAGGAAAAAAAATCTATAACAGGTCCTTGAATCAGGGCCCAATTAAAATGATTTAAGCAATTATGTATTTGCCCAATCAATAACCAGGACTATAAAAAGTTTGCCACACCATGAAAGACAGAGAAGGGACTAGATTTCAGTAGCAAATAGGAGCCAGTATGGCAGCAAAAAGTAGGTGCTTGATAGAATGTGGCTGAGAGGAAGTCCAGCCTCTGACATATGTCAAAACAGCTGCAACCTCAAACCCCAAACAAGTTCAAGCTTTCTTGTCTTGGCTCAAAATTGCATCAATCCCACTGGGATCTGGTCTCTTTGACCTTGTGCTCCGTAGGCACTATGCAGGTGCTCTGTGCTTCTTTAGCACTGTACAGTGGCTCTTTTGTATATTCCTTTCTTCTGAAATCAGACAGAATCATGAAACAAAGTCCCATAATTCTTTTAAACAATCAATGGCATAATTTTTATAGTCTAAAGCTTTTGGGGCATGCATTAATATTAGAACAAATGTATTTAAAACTTTTATTACTGCAAAATAAAAAAAAAATTAAAGAAACATCTTCTCAATACTGTTGACATGTGCTTCAAATACAAAAAGGAGAGAAAAAATAAAACTCAGATACAACATTCTTTATAATATAAATATAAATTAATGAGTTAAAGGCAGGTCTTCCTTGTCCCATTCTACCATTCCTTGTACATTCTACCAAGTATCTCAAATTTGGCTCCTTCCTGGCTCCTATAATCTAGTCCCTTCATGGTCACCAAAATGTGGATTTTAAAATTAATAATCAATAACTAAATATTATATTTTATAAAGTTTTATTAATAATAACTAAAACAAAAGAACTGCCTGACTTCAGCCTGGTCGCAAGTTCAAGAGAGGAAGAGGGAGGAGTTACAGCCATTTAAATACAATCACAGGAAAATGGAATTTTGGGAAATACTAAGGGACTTCTGGGGGATGAAGTCCAATGGCTCAAAATCTCCATTTATACATATTGGACCTCCCCTACTCTTCTCCTCTTAATAATCATTGATCTCCTACTATTGTTACATGTATTAGTACATGAAGGGACAATTACTATGCTTTATATTTACTTATATATAGATGGGAATTTACACACAAGGGACCAACCTCATCCATTCATGTCATCATTATTAGCTTATACATCTAATACATATATATAATGTAATATTATATAATAAAATTGTTTGCATATTTATCATATTCCTCTACTACTAAGCTCCAGGAGGATAGGACTATATTTCACCATTAACTTTTCATCCTTCCAAATTAAAGTGTAGCATTTTGTATGTAATTGGACATTAATAAATGGTGTTCAATCAGTGAGTATTTGCTTTCCATTCTCAAGTTTATAGATTAACACAGAGATGTAGATATTCTTCTCATACAATATTATTCTTTCACCTTTTCTATCAAATCTCAATATTACAATATTTTGGAATTGCAAGACATCTTTAAGATAATCTAGCCTAACTAAAATGAAACCAAATGCTGAGTAATTTTAAAAAATGTATTCTTTATCATTATAAGTTTGATAAATATCAACAAACATTCCCTTATCTGAATGCAGATCAAAAAAGAGGTATTTTATATAACACTTTGAATATCTATTACATAAAGCTTTTTTAAATTACATATTAAATTTAACTTGATAATTTTAATATTGCCCTGCTTGTCTGTGTTCCTTTCTGAACTTCCCAATGCTCCTTTCTGGGTATTTTTAAAATAAGTTAAATATTTAACTAATACCCTTAGCTTCTTTTTTTGGTATCACTATCAACAACCTTCCCTTACTTTTACTTACTTTCTTTCATTCCTCTGGGGGAAAAAAATCTTCTTTTCCAACAAGCATAATTTAATTTTAAAAAGCCAGGCATTTGCCATGCCTGAAAATGAATGCCAGATATGGCACTTGTAGATCATCATGTTAGTCATTATTCTTTGCAAGTCATGATTGGTCATTTTATTAATCGTAGTTCTTTTTTTTTTTTAACCCTTACCTTCCGTCTTGGAGTCAATACTGTATCTTGGCTCCAAGGCAGAAGAGTGGTAAGGGCTAGGCAATGGGGGTCAAGTGACTTGCCCAGGGTCACACAGCTGGGAAGTGTCTGAGGCAAGATTTGAACCTAGGACCTCCCATCTCTAGGCCTGGCTCTCAATCCATTGAGCTACCCAGTTGCCCCCATCATAGTTCTTAAGTCTTTCAGAATTCCTTTCCTTTGCAGTGTTATAGTCATTGTATAAATTATTGTCCCGGTTCAACTCACTTCATTCTGCACCAGTTCATCTCGAGTTTCTCTGAAACCACCTCTCTCTCTCTCTCTCTCTCTTCCCCTAGCACATTGATGTTCTATTCCATTCCACTGTAATTTGATCATAATTTGATTCCCCAACTACTTATGGGCACTCACTTTGTTTTTCATTTGTTTGCTACAGAAAAGTGCTGCTACAAATATTTTTGATCATATTTTTGTGTCCTTTCCTCTTTCTTTGATCTTTTCAAGGTATATGCCTCTGAGTAGTATCACTGGGGCAAAGTTGTGCACACAATAATGATTTTATTGGATTTGCTTCCAAATTTCTTTCTGGAATGAATGGATTACTTTACAACTCCACCAATTTCATGCACTTGACTCTTTTGTCCCACCCTCTAAAACAATTTTCATTGTTGTTTTTTCTGTCATCTTTGTCAATCTGTTAACATTGGGTAATTATCATGACAAATCTTCTCTCCCCATCCCTAAGATGAGAAAATAAGCACCTCCTTCCTTTCTGTAAAAAGGTGGGGTACTACCAGTATGGGATGTTGCATAAATGACCATTCAAAGTCAAGCCAGTCAAATGGTTTTTGCTCAACTATTTTTCTTTGTTACTAAAGAAAGTCTCACTTGGGGTAGAGGTGGGGGTATATCTGGAAATGACTGTGATATAACAATGAAAAACATTTTTTGAAAACCTCATCAGAAAAAAAAAATATATCTAATACAATCCCTTCATTTTGCAGATGAGGAAACAGATTTGTCCAACATCACACAGTTGTTAGGTGACAGAACTAGAACCTGAGCCTAGGTCTCTTGACAAGATCTGTTCAGTATTACTCCTTTAAGGAGTAATTTCTAAAATTTTCTAAAAAAAATTATTTCTTTAATTCTTTAATTTATCAAGAACATCAAAAAAATTAAGAAAGTTTTCACATACAAAGCAGAACAGACAAAAAACAAAAACCAAAAACCAAAAGATTCTGTGTGAAACCATAAATCTTTATTACATACTGCTTGCTTTTTCTTTAAAAGTATATAATAAATTCAATGTTATTTTCACATTTGACTTGCTTGTCTACCTTTCCCTCCTTTCTCCAGTTTTTTCTCTGTATTAAGAAAAAAATTTCTTTAAGGACTCTTTTTTTTGTTTCTTCTTTCTTTCTTTCTTTCTTCTTTTTTTCTTCTACTCTTCCTCTTTCACCTTTCTCCTCTTCCTTCTTCTACCAAGATTATCTCCAGATCCCTGCTTTCCCCATTTAAATCTTTCCCCTGCCACATTAAAATAAAAAGAAAATCACATCCTTGTAACAAATAAGCATAATCCAGTGAAATGAATACCAACATCTGCCATATTCAAAAATAAATCTCTTAATGCATATCCTTTGATCCACCACTAGGTTTGTACTCCAAAGAGATAAGGAAAAATGTTTGTAAAAAATATTCATAGCCAAACTCTTTATGGTGGCAAAAATAAATTGGAAAATGCAGGGATGTTCTTAAATTGCAGAATGACTGAATAAATTGTGGTATATGTTGGTGATGGAATACTATTGCACAACAAGGAATGATAAACTGCTTGATTTCCATACAAGATGGATAGACCTCCACGAACTGCTTCGGAGTGAAATGAGTAGAACCAGGGGAACATTGTACACAGACACTGAGACACTATGAGACTATCATAAGTAATCCACTTTGCTACTAATAGCAATGCAAGGATCCAGGACAATGCAGAGGAACTTGGGAGAAAGAACGCTATCCATATCTAGAGAAAGAACTGTTGGGATAGAAACTCGGCAGAAAAAACATTTAATTTATCATTTCTTTATATGGGTATAGGATGGGCAGTTTTTGTTTTTAGAAGATTATTACAAAAATGAATAACACGGAAATAGGTATTGAGTGATAATACTATATATAACCCAGTGGAATTGCTTGTTGGGAGGGGGAGGGAAAAAAGGAGGGAAAGAACATGAATCATGTAACCATGGAAAAATACATAAAGAAAATTTTTATAAAGAAAAAACATATCTCTTATACATGACCTTAGATCTATTATTTCTCTGTCATGAGATGGGCGGCCTATTTCATCACTGGCCCTCTAGCATTGTGGTTTGTTGCTGCACCGAAGAGAGTTCTTAAGTTTTTCCCACAATTATTTTCTACTACAATGTTGTAGTCACCGTATAAATTGTTTCCCTGGATTTGCTCTCTATACTCTGCATCAGTTCATATTTCCAGTTTTCTCTAAAACCATCCCCCAAGTAATTCTTGTGGTTCAGTACTCCATTACATCCATAAGACTATTTCAGCCATTCTCCAGTTGATGGGCACTTCCTTTATTTTTAGTTCTTTGCTATAAGAAAAAGAACTGCTATAAGCATTTTTGTTAATTTGGGACTTTTCCCTCTTTCTGTCAAATCAGAGTCCTTCTATTATTTGGGGAGAGGGAACATCCCTTCCTTGTATTTAGTCTTCTACAAAGGGTCCCTACTACTTATCTCTTTGAATTAAAATTCCAAGATCATTTATTATATATTCTTCCTGCAGTAGTATATAGACATCTGAAGTCATGGGGTGGGGCTAAGATTGTGAAAAGGGTATGATGTATTACTTGGGATTTGTCCCAACTGAGGTTCATGAAGCCCTGGCCAATGGTTCTTCGTTGCTGAAATGATAGACTAATTGAAAGGCTATGCATCATGAGGCTGAGTTAATAGGCTAATGAACACTGCTACCACAAAGCTTTCCTCCTCATCCTTTCCTTCTCCCACACCTTGAGGGCTGTTCCGATCTCCACCCCACATTTGCTGCCAAACTGAGAGAGTGCCTGTGGGGCAGTAGGTGGCAGCAGGTGTGCCAAAGCTTTTATTGGGGCACTTATGGTTGCCACAACCACCGCCTCTAATTACCTGGGGAAGTTGCCTTGTGCCTTTGCCCTGCCACAGGGAGACAGGGATGGTACAGCAAGAGATGCAGCAGTTGTAATTCCCTTTGCGTCACTCATACACCCACTGGAAAGGAACCCTCCTGGCAAACAATTGATCTTCTGCCTTCCTTCTTTCCTTCTTTCCACCTTTTAGGAAGAAGCCACACACTTAGTCCCTTGGGACCTTACCCAGAAAAGGTTGTTACCACTTAATTATTTCAACCTTCTGCCTCTATATCTCATTCTACATCTTGACTCTGGGTCTTCCTACTTATGTTTCTTTCCCTGAATACTAGTTACAGCTTAGATAAGTTTACAGATCCTGCTAGGAGAATCAGCTCTCAAGAGCAAGTTTCATCCACAGTAATTCTCAGTTGCAAGAGGGGGACAGAGTTATAACAAGGGCTTTAAGCTATAATAAAGGCTTTGCCCAAACTTAAGGGATTTAAGCATTTGTAGTCCTTCAGTGGTAAAGAAAATTCTTCCTTTTCTGCCCCTTCCCCTGTCACTCTGGCTGTCTCTCTCCTTAGACTCAGAGTTTTGAAATTTGTTTTTTTTCAACAGGTTCCTCTCCCCTCACCTTCTGCCTCTGTATATCCAAAGACACTTTTCCTAGGGCTCGTGTCAGTCAAGATTTGTACTGCTTGTCCTATGCTCAAAAATTCCTAGTTATGGATCTGGTAGGCAGAGTATCTTGACACTCAGTCTCTCTCCCTTCAAAAAAAAATTGTTATTGATACCTTCTCTCTTTATATCAGAGTTATCACTTGGAGGAAAACAAGCCCATTCCCCATTCCAGATTGAAACCTCCTTTATAACAAAGAAAAATAATTATGGAAAAATATCCAACATAGTGATAATATCTGACAATGTATACAATATTCTTTTTTTAATGGAGTTATTTATTAACCTATGTTTATAATCTTTGTGATATATGTATTCAGTAATTTTTCAGTCATATCCTAACCCCATTTGGGGCTTTCTTGTCAAAGATACTAGAGGGGCTTGCCATTTCCTTCTCCAGCCCATTTTATAGATGAGGAAACTGAGGCCAATAGGGTAAAGTGACTTGTCCAGGATCACACAGCTAGAAAATGTCTGAGGCAAGATTTGAACTCAGGAAGATGAGTCTTTCTGACTCCAAGTCTGGGCCTCTATCTACTGAGCCACCTAGCTGTCCATTATTCTGTCCTGGTAAGCCCCTGCCTCCCTGCCGTACTTCATCTGTTTTCTAGGATCACCACTAATATTTCATTATGCAGAATTTTGTTTCCCTTGAGAGATGCTCTTATTTTCCTTATAGTGGTCATCATGTACATTGCCTTTATGGTTCTGCATATTTCAGATGTGATCAGTTCATACATATTTCCCAAACTTCTCTTTCACAGTTGTTCCCCTGTGACTCTGAATTCCTTAAATTCATTATTTCTTACTACACAATAATATTGTTACCCTCAGATATCATGAGGTTCGCTGCCCCCTCCCAGTCATTCCCCAACTTATGGGCATCTGCTTCATTCCCAAGACTTTCCTCTCAGTTTTTTTTTTTGAGCTCTTGAACGTTTCCCTAGTTTCTTCCCCCACCAGCATCAATTCTTTTTATCTTTTCTTGCGGCTCTTTGACCTTTATCTATACTTGTTTCCCTCTTACTCCAATACACCAGAGACAGAGCAGGGGATTTTCTTTCCATTTTGCAGATGGAAAAACCATGATAGAATCAGTGGGTCTAGAATCTAGACTTCTGCTGACTTTGGGAGTGGAAATGCTGGAGGAAAAGAGAAAGGAAAGATGGGAGGTGATGTTTGCTGTTTCCTATTCTCATCACTGCTTCTTGGCTGGGCCTTCAACAGCCTATGAAACTGGTACTCTTAGGACTCAGAGAACACAGTTCTCCGCCGTATTTTCTTGCTCCAGAGTGTTTACCTCAGGGCACTTGTGCCTACTTGTCCTGATATTAGGCCAGCTATATCAAGTTCAGGGCTCTGTCTATTGAGCCATGCTGAATCATTTTTCAGGCAAGAAAACAACTGGGCTGAGGAGGGACTCACCAGGTGCAGGAGACAGAATGTATTCCACATACCCAGCTGTTAACTCCCAGCCTGCCTGTCCAGCTCAAGCCTCAGCTGGTTGGAGGGTTGAGGGTGATTCAGGAGAAGTGCGCTGGACAAACAAGCCAGTTTTCTCGCCTGCCTCAGCTGGATAATGACTATAATTAGCTTTCCTGTCCTGGTACTGTCATACCTTAAAGGGTGGGCCCTGCCCCTTGCTCGCTGGGGCCAGGGTCCAAGGAGACTGTCAGGAATGTGGTTAGTTTGGTCTGCGTCCAGTTGCCCAAGGTGTTTCCTGATGTTTCTGAAGCCAAGGTTAAAGAAAAACCAACTTCCTCTGCCATGCCAGGTTTGGGTTCCTAAGGCATACCACCACAGACTGGGGGTTCTTGGCCTTGGGGAAAGGCGAAGTGAATAGTCTGGCTAGGCAAGCTCAGCCAGATCTGTCCTCAAAGGAAAAAGAACGAGAAAAACAAAGCTGGTGCCTTTCTAAGACTGTGCCTTTGGGGGATGGGAGTGGGGACTGTCTGTCAGCTCAGAAGTTTGCTGCAGGAAGAAACGAAGGGAGCTTTTTATCAAATAAAATCATACGAGTAAAAATCCCTTAGTATTGTACTGCTATGGAAATACATATCTCGTTAGCTCAAAGCTGTCTTTCCCGAAGAGATCGAAAACACTCTAGAAGCCAGAAAATGTCAGGGTCGAAGAGAAGAGAGTTTTCCAGAGATGCACTGTGGATTGGGGGTTCTGTTAGATCAGCTTTTTTATAAGCACTTGCCCAATGCCACCCTTCATGTACCATTCTGGAATTGAGGAATGCCTTTTTAATTGGGCAGCTTCCAGAACATTATAATGATAATGATGGCACGATCTTAATAAAGATTCGGGTAGAACAATCAGATCTCGGAGCCTAATGCCACTGATTCACTGCTTCTCCCCCCTCTGCCTTAGTTTCCCCATTTTACTCAATCCATATAATGACCTCTCCCTCCTAAAACTGCTCTGAGTCAGGGTTAATTAGCATTAGTCCAGGGCTTTGGTATGCTCAGATGAAAGGGGGTCACTTTGCTTGCTAGGGGCTGGAGGTTAAGATGACATTCCAGACTAGCCTCCACCCAAGCCTCAGCCCTCTGCAGACTCATCCTCGGAGGTGGGGCTAAAAATGTCCTGCTGTGTAGCTTGGCCCCAAGATGACCCAGCCTGGAGTATCTGGCAGTGGTGGCAATCTATGTTTTTTTTAATCCCTCACCTTCCATCTTGGAGTCAATTGACTCCAAGGCAGAAGAGCGGTAAGGGCTAGCCAATGGGGGTCAAGTGACTTGTCCAGGGTTACACAGCTGGGAAGTGTCTGAGGCCAGATTTGAACTAGGGCATCCCATCTCTAGGCCTGGCTCTTAATCCACTGAGCCACCCAGTTGCCTCCCATCTATTTCTATTATGCTCTACATCAACAATGGTTTCCAATGGTTTTCTGTGGCATGACTGTGGGTTCGCTCCTAATGTAATACAGTCATCTATATTTCATAGATGTGAATATGCTTGGGATGCTACACATGACCCCGAGGTGTAACCGATTGGAGAGTGGGAAAATGGGCTGCACCCCATTGGGGTATCCCCTGTGGCTGGGGAAGCTCTTAGCCTCTTTCCTTCTCCCCTGCATTTATTATCACCTAATAGGGATCCTGGAACTGAGCCTCAGAGCCCTTTGTGACTTGTCTAAATGGGCTGTGTGCCCCACGACAGCGGAGAGTAAGGGTCCCATATTTCTTCCCTTTTCATTTTGAGACCCAATGACTCACACAGGATGAGCAGGCATAGACACATTTCACTTTAACTCTTTCCCTAAAAACACAGCCCTCTTCCAAGTCTCTGTTTAGGGTATCTCCTTCCTTTGGATCGCCTACATTTTAAACATGGCATAATCCTCGTCTCCTCCCTCTCTTGCACCAGGCATCCAATTAGCTGCTAAGTCTCCTCACTCCAACCTCCATTAGAACATTCATATTCCTCCCCTCATCCCTACTCACAGAGTTGCCACCCCAAGTCCCAGGCTACATTGTCAGGCTTGGAACCTGATTGGTCTACTCATCTGATCCACAAAATGATATTCTTTTTATTTATTTTTTATTTTTTATTTTTTTTTAAATATATTTTATTTGATCATTTCCAAGCATTATTCATTAAAGACATAGATCATTTTCTTTTCCTCCCCTCCCACCCCCCATAGCCGACGCCTAAATCCACTGGGCAACAAAATGATATTCTTAAAGCATGGGTGGACCATGGCAGCCAGGTGGTGCAGTGGATAGGGTGCTGGAGCTGGAGCTAGGAAGATCCAAGTTCAAATGTGCCCCTGGTTCCTTACTAACTGCATAACACTGGGCAAGTCACTTAACCTCTGTCTGCCTCAGTTTTCTCAAGTGTAAAATGGAGAGAATAATAATAAAAAACAACCTTCCTTCCAGAGCTGTTGTGAGGTCAAATAAGAAAATATTTGTAGAAGGGCAACTAGTTGGCTCAGTGGCTAGAGAGCTATGACTGGGGAAGGGAGGTCCTGTGATCAATATATAATTCTTAGTATAGTAGTATTTATATAATTTATAAATAAGGAAATATAAACATGTTGGGGTATATGCTCAATAAATATTTTACTGATGGGCAAGCAATCAAAAAATTTGGAGGGGGCAACGCAGTGACCCTGAACAACTTGGAGGAACCTATGAGAAAAAACACTATCCACATCCAGAGGAAACACTGTGGGAGTAAAAACACTGAAGAAAAACAACTGTTTGAATACATGGGTCGAGGGGATATGATTGGAGACATAGACTCTGAATGAACATCCTAGTGCAAACAACAACATGGAAATAGGTTCTGATCAAGGACACATGTAATACCCAGTGAAATTGTGCCTTGGCTGAGGGAAGAGTGGGTGGAGGGGAGTGAGGGAGGGAAATAATGTGATTATTGTAACTGAGGAATAATGTTCTAAATTGACTAAATAAACTTATTCAAATGGGGGAAAAAATTTGGAGGGGGGCAGCTGGATATTAAACCCAGGTCCTGGGTTTAAATCTGGCCTCAGACACTTCCTAGTTGTGTGACCCTGGGCAAGTCACTTGACTCCCATTGCCTAGCCCTTACTACTCTTCTGCCTTGGAGCCAATACACAGTATTGATTCCAAGGCAGAAGTAAGGGTTTAAAAAAAAAAAAAGGTTTGGAGAATGATGCTTTACAAGACTCATACCCCGAATGTAAAGTTTGGGAGTTATTTTCTAGGTTAGCCATCCAACATTCAATCTATTTATAGCAATGCACTAGAATACAAAAAGAAAAAGAAGAAATAGCTCAGACCTGCCCTCCAGGAGTTTCTAGTTTAATTGGGGAAATAAGACTTTCAATAAATAGAGAACAAAAGCATGAAACAGATTTTGGAGCTGATGGAGACACTTTGCTGGTCCTTGAGCTGCTGGTTGATGGTTGGGATGGTGATGTTCAAAGGCTTCCAAGGTCTCACAGACAAATACAGTCTCACGTGGCTGGAGGCAGGTGGAACAAAGAGGTCCTCTAATGGTGTGATTAGGTAGTGCAACATTTGGCACCCAGTCCCTAAAGTTCCAGAGTTGCACACCTAGAATTCACAATTTTTAATTTTTCAAAATGGGAACAATGATTTGAGTCAACTTGTTCTCAGGGCTCTGAAACACTGATGTATACCTAATATATTTATGTATGCATATATAGTATATTCATATATAAAAAGTGATTTGGGGGTCAGGGTACTAATGGCTAGGGAGTTAAGAAAAACTTACAAAAGGTAGTATCAGAGCTGAGCTATAAATGAATTTTAAAGCTTTTATTAAGAGTTTATTATGTGGGGATACATAGGTGGCTCAGTGGATTGAGAGCCAGGCCTGGAAATGGGAGGTCCTGGGTTCAAATATGACCTCAGACACTTCTCAACTGTGTGACCCTAGGCAAGTCACTTGACTCCAGTTGCCTAACCCTTACTGCTCTTCTGCCTTGGAACTTAATACATAATATTGATCTTAAGATAGAAGGTAATAGTTAAAAAAAAAAAGAACCTTTAGAATTCTGATCAAAGCAACAATCAGCCCCAATTCCAGGGGATCAACAGTGCAAGATACCACCTCTTTTTATTAATGTTGTTTACTTTTTAGGATATTTTTCCATGTTTACACGACTCATTTTCTTTCCTTCCCAGAGCTGACAAGCAATTCCATTGAGTTGTACAAATGTTATCACTTGATACCTATTTCTATATTATTCGTTTTTGCTATAGAGCGATCTTTTCAAGCCTAAATCCCAAATCACATACCCATATATACATGGGATAAGTGACATCATATGTTTTGCTTTTGCATTTCTACTGCCATACATAGTTCTTTCTCCCAATGTGGATAGCATTCTTTTACATAAATTCTTCAGGAGTATCCTGCTACCCACCTCTTGACAGAAAGGTAATAGACTCAAAATGCCAAATGAGAAAATTATTTTTTGGACAATGCAGTGATTTGTTTTGTTTGTCTATGTATATTTCTTACAAGTGCTTCTTTTTCTTTTCCTTCCTTCCTCCCTCCCCACCCCCCTCTTTCCAGAAGGGGAGATGGAGCAGAGAGAAAATAAATTTCTGTTCATTAAAAAAATTTAATTTAATTTAAAAAAGATTGATTGAGACAAAATTGTAAAGGGCTTTAAAAGTCAAAAAGAAGAATTTAAATTTGATCCTGAAAGGAGTCATTCTGGTTTGTTCAATAGGGTAGTGATGTAGTCAGATCTTGGCTTTAGGAAAATCCCTTTAGCATCTCTTTGAAGGGTAGATTGAAGTAGGGAAAGACTTAAGCCTAGGAAACCAATTAGGAGGTTATTGTAAGACTCTAGGCAAAGGATGAAAGACAATGAGTGTGGTGACCATGTGAGTATAAAGAAGGAGATGGATGTTAGAGATACAGCCATATAAATGGTAGAAGGAAATAAGCACTTATTTAATGGCTACTATGTGCCAGGAACTGCCCTAAGTACTTTGACTAATATTTCATTTGATCTTCACAGCAACTCTGGGAGGTAGTGGCTGTTATCTCCATTTTACAGATGAAGAAAACTGAGGTAATCAGAGGTAAAGTTAATTTGTCCAGGGTCACACAGCTAATAAGTGTCTGAGGCTGTATTTGAACTCAGGAAGATGAGTCCAAGCTCAGTTCTTTATCTATTACACCACTGAGTTGCCCTAGTTTATATTGATATATCTAATTTATATATAGATATAAAACACCCACATATGCAAGTTGTTTCTGCAAGTAGAATGTCAGCTTCTTAAGCAACAGCTTCACTTTTGTCTTTGTATGTCTTGTAGGCACAGTGTTGGGTGATCTAAGTAGATGGACAAATGGTTCTCGAAACTATTAACAACAAATGAAAGATTTCTACAGATCATGAATAAAGGAAATAGAAATCAAAACCAATGTTTTACCTAGTACCCAGCTAACTGGCAAAAAAAATAATAATAATAAAGATGGGAATAGTCATTATTGGAGGAGTTGAGGGAAGATAGACACAAGTACATTGTGAGTGCTATTGTGAATTACTTCAACCATTTTCTGGGAAATAATTAGGAATTATGCAATTAAAATGACTATATTATCCATACCCTTTGACTCAGAGATTTCACTACTAGTCATATATCCCAAGGAGGTCACTGATAAAAAGAAAGCACTTTCACACACACACACACACACACACACACACACCCCAACACCTTTTGTGTTAGCAAAGAAATAGAAATAAAAGAAAAGCCCAGCAATTGGAAAATGATTAGACAAATTTTGGAACATACATGTAATGGAATATTATTGTGCAACAAGAAATAATGAACATGAGGAATACAAAGAGACTTATATGAACACAGTGAAATAAGTAGAAGCAAGAAAATTATATTCACAATGAATGCAGTCATTTAAATGGGAAGAATAACCACAAAACAATCAAAAGTGAATGTTCCAAAATTACAATGAACAAGCATGGCCTTAAAGAAGACATATGAGAAGACACCCCCCCACACACCTCTTGCAGAGTTGGTAGGTCAACAGGTGCTAAATGTTGCATATATATTTTTATATTTTTTAACATAATTGTTAGGTTTTGCTAATTTTGTTTTCTTTCCTTTTTAATTTATTTTTAACAATTTTTTTTATGATATTGGAGAGTCCTAGGGAGGGAGAGAGGGGGGAAGATACATGGGGAAATTAAGGCAATGATAAAATAAAAGATATCAATAAAATTTTATTTTAAAAATTAACATAGTCCATTAAAAAGGAAAAAAGGAAAATATCTTCAATACTAATATTCTCTGGTGATATTACATAGCTTTGAATCATGGTACAACATGATGTAAGAAGAACTTATTTCACAACGATTCAAAGGGCAGTGTAAAGACATAGTGGGTGTCATTTAACTGAAGCATATTACCAAAAATGACTTATACTAAAAAATGCTATAACAGATGCCATCAGAGACATATCTGACCCAAAAAGGAGGTGTCCTCACATAGCAAAAATGAAAGACAAGGAGCATCCCTATTGGTACCCCTGAGATATTTAATAACAAAACAGAAGGTGGCCTTGAGTACTTTGGATGGAAATTCCATGGATGATTTATTGTGGAAACAGTTGAATAAGAATAATATAAATTAAGAAGACATAGAGGGACAGCCATCTACATTAGTGGAGACAGTATCCAAGTAGGGGAGTACCATATGTGACTACAGATCTATCAAAATATGTAAGAGAAGAGGCACCTAAATGGCTTATTGGTTAGAGATCCAGGTCTGGACTCAAAAGGATTTGAATTCAAATCTGACCTTAGACACTTCCTAGCCAGGTGATCCTGGACAAATCACTTAACAGCCATTGCCTGGCCCTTACTGCTCTCTGCATTAAAAATAAATTAGTCTCAGACACTTACCAGCTGTGTGACCCTGGGCAAGTCACTTGACCCCCATTGCGTAGCCCTTACCACTCTTCTGCCTTGGAATCATATTGATTCCAAGACAGAAGGTAAGGGTTTAAAAAAAATTAGTATTGATTCTAAGACATAAAGTAAGGTTTTTTTTAAAAAAAAGTATGTAAGAGATTGGTATTGGTAGTAGTGACCATTTCCACTTAACTACCAGGAAAGTCAGCTCACATACCAGAAACTACTTTGTGGTGAAGATCAGTTAAAGTGGTGGGAGTGGGGAGGTTTGAGGTATGGGAAGGATAGGTTCTAGTCTATGCCTAGGACTCTATACCTATAATCCATTCTATATTATTGTGTGGTCCAGACAAATAACTTCCCTGCTCATCAAAAAAAAAAATTGGAGAATTAATTCCTGTCCCTGAAGAATGTTAGGAAGGCCATAGACTGTGAAGTGTTATGTACAATTTATTCATATAGCACAATGATTATTTGGCAACATTCAAATTGTCATTTCTTAACCTCATTCTTCTCTATATCTTCTTATCAAACCCATCAAAATGACTGAGGTCCTCTACATCCCAAATCTAGAGAAAATCTAGAGTCATCGAAAGATGTATCTTAGATACATGGGGATGTTAAGGGCTCCAGCAGCTTATGCCAATCCACTGATCACCATTTTCTAAGCATTTTAAAAGAATTATAACCTTCATTTGTCAAAAATGTATTGTCTGTCCATAACACACAAAGCATTGTTGCTGCCTCTTATCAATGTTTTCCCCTTCTCCCTCTCCCTCGTTTATCATTTTGAGGCAGAGTCTACTGGGAGCTTTTGCTATTTTATCTTGGCCCAAAGGGTTGGTGGACCCACCCAGCCAGCCAGCCCTGACTGTACCTTCAAATCCTCTCCCTGCTCCTTATTCTCACACAGCTCAGAAGACAGGTGCCTGGCATCACTCCAATGGTAAGAGCACAGGAACAAATGGTGGACAAAAGAATTTATAGAAATTCATAAGCCATGATTGCTCCTCCCCCCTTTTGGTTTAGATCTGGATGAATGAATGTTCTGGACGTGGAGCCAGGAGAGCTGGGACTTTGTGTCTTCAGGAAACTCACTTCATCCCTCTCTGGGTCACAGTTTCCACTTCTCTGTAAGCTGAGGCTGTGTGGTGAGTTGATCTCCAAGGTCTCTGCCAGCCCAAACACTGTAATTCAAATACCATCCCTTTTCCAACTCTCTTATTGACCCAAAATGTCAATGTCATTCTTCCTCCTCATATATCATATCCTAATCGTAGGATCATAGGGTTTTTCTTTTTTAAAAAGAACACTTTTATTGATACATTTTGTCTTTATATCACAGTCATTTCTGGGAGTAAACCCTTCACACACACAGACTAACCTTCCATTGTGACAAAGAAAAACAAAATTATCTGATACAGTGACTGCATCAAACAATGGATACAGTTTTCTCTTCTAATATTCCCCCACCCCCATTGCTATGAGAGAGAAGGTAGAAGCATAGGGCTTTTAAAGGTGAAAGGACCTTGGACATCATCTAGTCCAAACCCTCTCATTTTGTGGATGAGAAAATCAAAGCTTGGGAAAATAAAACAAGTAAAAACTTAACAAAGGTCCCCTAGGTAGCAACTGTGTGCAGAATAGAATGAAGCCAGGCACTCGGATTTCAAACCCCATGTGTGTTCTCTCTCCATTACATAGTAATGGCAAGTCTGCCTACATTGACTGACCCCACCTTCTACTGGACCTCTCTCCAGCTTTCACCATTATGGACCAGCCCTTCCTTCTGGATATTGCCCTCTTTGGTGACTTCAGTGACACTGTTCTCACCTGGATTAATGTCCTTCTCTTGCCCCCAAGTGGGTCAATCCCCAATGGCCAAGCTTCTGGTCTTTTTCATCTCTCAATTTCTACTAGTGGTCTTTTCTACTCCCATATGTTCAGTGACCATTTCCACAAAGATGATTATATAAATATATATATGTATACATACATATATTTGTATACATATATATATACACATACATATATAGGAGATATTTTAGGGAGGCAGATACACCTAACACATATATTCCTACATATATGTATATTATATCACTCTCTCCCTAATATATCTATCTCTCTACACATATATGTATATATACATGCATGTATGTATATATGTATGTGTGTATATGTGTACATATACACAAAGAGTCAGGGCAACTAGGTGTCTCAGTGGATAGAGCACCAGACCCGGAGTCAGGAAGATCTGGGATCAAATCTGGTCTCAGACACTTCTTACCCACATAACCTTGGGCAAGTCATTTAACCCCAGTTGCCTAGCCCTTGCTGCTTTTCTGTCTTAGAACTGGTACTAAAACAGAAGGTAAGGGTGGTTGTGTTTTTTTTTTAATAAAAAGGATATAGACACACACACATACACACATACACCCACACACATATCCCTTAATGTCTCTAAATTTGACCCTTTAAACTACTTATTGGTAATCTCCACTTGATAGTCCAATCAATATCTCAAATAAGCTTGTTCAAAACAGAAGTGATTGTCTTTCTCTGCTCTAAACTTGCCCTTTTCTGTTGAGCGTACTACCATCTTCCCAGTCAGCCTGGCTCATGACCTCAGTATTATCCTTGACTTCTCACTCTCACTCATCCCACTTATCCAATCTATTGTCAAACACTGCATTTCAGCCTTCCCATCTCTCATGTATGTGCCCTTTCCCCACTCACAAAATCCCCTCTTGCCTGAACTAATAGTTTCTCTTTTATTCTTTTTAAAGTTCATTTTATTTTATTTTTCCTACTTAAATACCACATAAAACAGGCATTTCCATATGTATATTAGAGTGGAAAAAGAGGATAGTACATTGAACCAAGGATCTTTCATGTCCATTTGTTTTAATTTGTAAATATGTCTATCATAAATGTGACACCTAATTTTCAAGGCTGTCCTGCTTGTCTGTGATTCTTTCTAGTTTTCTTTTTGTTCTCTTTGGTGTTTTAAAAACATGCTTAATTGATCTTCTTTTCTTTCATTTCTTTTTCAGGTCACCCTATCCCTACTCCTTTCTGCAACTTACTCATCCTACCCTTTAAACTGGAAAAACAAAACCAAAACCAAAATCCTTTACAACAAATATGCATAGTCAAACAAGACAAGTTTCTACTTGGTTGTATCTGAAAATCTATGTCTTATTCTGCATCTTTAGAGGTGAGTAACAGATCTCACCAATACTCTTGAGTCAGGTTAGTTACAATGGTCTACTTTCTTTTTTTTAAACCCTTATTTTCCATCTTGGAATCAATATTATATGTTAGTTCCAAAACAGAAGACTAGTAAAGGGGTAGATTAAGTGACTTGTACAGAGTCACACAGCTAGGAATTGTCTGAGGCCAGATTTGAATCCTCCTGACTCTAAATTTGGTGCTCTATCCCCTGGACCACCTGGCTTCCCCCTTGAGTCTTCTTGCATTTTCCTTCCCTCCCTATACTCTACACACTAGCTAAACTCACTCACTTGCTCCTCCCCAAGTACTGCAATCTCTTCCCCATCTCTATATCTGCACAGATTGTCCCTTGTGCCTGGAGTATTTCCCCTCTCTACCTCCCACCATCTCCATGGTTTTCTGGCTTCCTTCAAAATTCATTACAAATGCTGCCTTCTTTGAAAGGCTTTTCCTGACTTCCCCAGATAATGGGACCTTCCTTCACAGATTATCTTCCATCTCTTCTGTGTGCTTCTTGTTTGTACCTTATTATTGTCATGTTGTCTCTCCCATTGGAACAAGAGCTCCTTGAAGGCAAGGACTTTTGCCTTTCTCAGCATCCCTAGTGTTCAGTCCAGTGCCCAGCACATAGTAAGAGAGCTTTATGGAGTTCATCTCCAAAGTATCCATCCTTTTCTTTCCGTGCTGAAACTCCTAGGGTCACCACCTTAGTCCAAGCCCTCCTCCCCTCTACAGCCAAAGTTGGCCAAATGCTTTACATACATAATCTTCCCTGAGCCTCACAACCACCCTGTGAGGCAGGTCCTAGATGTTACCTTTCCCATTTTATAGATGAGGAAATTGAAGGTAAGAGGTAAGAGAGGTTACGTGCCTTGCCTATGGTCTCACAATTAATGTCAGAGGCAGGATTTAAACCAAAGGTCTCCTGACTTCAATGCAGTTAATCGGTTAATAAATATGTATTGTCCTTCTCATGTGTCAGGCAATGTCCTGAATGCTGGGGATGCAAAGAAAGGCAAACACCCAGTTCCTGCCCTCTAGGAACTCATATTCTAATTGGGGAGATAACATGTCCCCAGATAATTGTACATACAAGATATATACAGTAAACATGGAATGTGATCTTAGAAGAAAGGAACTGTAGAATACACAGCTTCTATATTTTAACAGCCTCCAAATTGGTCTCTCTGCTTCCAGGCTCTTCCCTCTTCCATCTATCTTTCTCAAAGCTGCCAATATTATCTTCCTATAGCAAGATCTGACCTTGAGCCAAGAATGGGGGAAAGCCCACAGACTTGGGAGTCAGAAGACCAAGGTTCAAATCTTGCTTCTGATGCCATCTTGGGTGGCCTTAAAGTCTGGACCACAGTTTTTTCATCTATAAAATGGGATTGGATTTAATTGCCCCTTTCTTCTTTGAAGACACTATACCACTCACTTGATCAAGAAACTTCAGGGACAGGGGCAGCTAGGTGTCTTGGAGGATAGAGAGCCAGGTTTACAAGTAGGAGATTTCTGGGTTCAAATGTGATCTCAGATACTTCCTAGCTGTGTGACCCTGGGCAAGTCATTTAATCCCCATTGCCTAGTCCTCAGTGCTCTTCTGCCTTGGAACCAATACACAGTATTGATTCTAAGAGGAAAGGTAAGAGTTAAGCAAAGAAAAGAAACTTCATTTTGTTCCTGTTGTTTCTAGGGGGGAAAAAACAGAAATAAACCTTTCAGGTTGGTGCTTAAGACCCATCTCCATTCTAGGTCTTACCTTTCCAGCTTTATTTCACAGTATTCACCTTCCCATACACACAAACTTACTAGCTAGTCCTTGAATTCAACCTTCCATCCTCTAACTCCATGCACTGGCACAGGCTGTCTTCCATGTCCTCCCTTTTCATCTCTGTCTTTCAGAATCCTTAGCTCATTCCAGTGACCTCCACCAAACTTCTGCTGTTTTTTCCAAATGCTAACAATTCTCTCCCTCTTCCAATGACCTGATATTTACTCAGTTGTCCTGGAGGCTTCTCTCAGTAAAATGTAACTGTTTTGAGGGCAGGGGATATTTTGTTTTTATCATTTCATCCATTTCATTTAGTACCTTGCCCATCATAAGTCCGTAAAGCCCCCTAAAAATCTTTCAATTAACACTTGCTTTGTAGGGTAGTTGTTGAATGTTAGCACATCTGCTAATCTGTATCATGAGTATTTAAACATCTGTCTAGTCTATCATCCTTTTACTGAGGAGACCAAAGCCTGGAGGTAAAAAGTAATTTGCCCAGGAGCACACACTACAGCTGGAAAGTGGCAGAGGCAGAAGTCACTCAGAGGTCTTCTGACTTCCAAGTTCTGGGCTCTATTGGAGATAAAAGGCTAGTTTTTCCCAGTAGCATTTTGCTTCTGCCAAAAGGAGGTAAGTGGATGTATCCCCACTTCCTTGACATTGACTCATGGTCATGAGCAGCAAAACCAGCCGCCTCCACCAGCAGGGACACATAGATTTAACCCATCATCTCTCTGTAAATGACTCATAGGATCTCTATATCCATCTCTTGGCTCTCTGCTGAGCTTCAGCATGTTACCATTTGTCTAGAGGATGTTTCAAACTGGATGTCCTAAAGACATCTCTAACTCAGTATTTCTCAAAGTGAACTTACTATCTTTCCCCCTTAAATCCTGACCTGTTCTGAACTTCTGTTTCTCTTAAAAGCATTCTAATATGCCAGATTCATAACAGTGGCATCATCCTAAACCTCACTCTCACCCCAACAGTATATCCAATCATTTGCAAAATCTTGTCATTCTACCTCCACAATATCTCTCTCTTCTGACCCTTTCTGGATTTCCACAGCTACTACCTTAGTTCTGGCCTTCATCAGCTCTAACTTACATTATTGCAACAGCTTCCTAATTGGTCTCCCCACCTTTATACTCCAGTCAATCTTCCAGTTGAAGTAGGTTTTTTTTTTTTTAGCACAGATCTACAAGACTCTCCTACTCAAGTAATTCTGTAAAAATTAAAATTAATCTCAAATAATAAAAATATTCTATTTTAAGAGATTTATTAATGATCATTTGTAAAGGAATAAAAAGGCAGTGGCTCCCTAATTGCCTCAAGGACAAGGTGTCAACTCTGTTTAGTTTTTAAAGCCCTACACAACCCTGACTCAACCTACCTTCTCTCCAGTCAAACTGGGGATCCAGTCAAACTGGCCTTTTTTCTGTTCTTCCCACATCATGCTACATCTCTTTGCTTTTGCTCTGGCTATTAACCTCAAATTCCTCATCTCTACCTTAGAGTCTCCTCTTTCTTCAAGATACAGCTCAAGTACCATCTTTATCCTGATCCCTCTCATCGGCCAGTGCCATGCCTATTAAACTACTTTGTTTTCTGTTTTTTTAAGCCTGACCTTCTGTCTTAGAATCACTATTTTCTCCCCTCTGCCTATGGGTTGAAACTTTCTTAACCAACATAAAAAGATATACAGAGTAAATAAGTGAATAAATACAAAGTTAAAAATAAGGTGGCTAGGTGGCTCAGTGGATGGAGAGCCTGGTTCAGAGATCTAAGGTCTTGGGTTCAAATTTGACCTCAGACACTTCCTAGCTATGTGATCCTGGGCAAGTTACTTGGCCTCCACTGTCTAGCCTTCTTCTGCCACTTCACCACTCTTCTGCCATGGAACCAATTCATAGTATTGAGTCTAAGACAGAAGGTAAGGGTTAAAAAAAAAAGAATCACTACTATGTGTTGACTCTAAGGCAGATGAGTGGTGGTAAAGGGCCACACAATGGAGGTTAAGTAACTTGCCCAAGATGACATAGCTAGGAAGTGTCTGAGGTCACATTTGAACCCAGGACCTTTTGTCTCTGAACCAGGCTCTCCATCCATTGAACCACCTTATTTTTAACTTTGTGTTTATTCACTTATTTACTCTGTATGTCCTTTTATGTTGGTTAAGAAAGCTTCAACCCATAGGCAGAGGGGAGAAAATAGGTCAAAGGATAGGCATGGAATACAAGCCCTTCAACAAAGTTTCTAAGGCAGTCTACGCCCCTAAGGGGTTGCACGGACTGTAGGACCCAGACAGAAGCTATCTGAAGCCAAAGAAAACCTGGAGTAGGAAGACGTCTAAAAATAGAAAGGAAAAACGGAGAGAAGAAAGTGTTTATGGATCTTTTGCTGGTTGTGGCTTCAGGGGCGGCTGTTTTTCCTTGCCGGGATGGAAAGGGGCAGGACAAGTCAGAGAACAGGCCAACAAGCCGCCTCTTCTCGCCGCCCAGCCCCAGCACAAATGTGCCCATTCCACAGAGGCCCTTCCCTAAAGGGAGACGGCAGCCTTGAAGGCAAAGCCAGCCGGACGGAGGCTGTGGAAGCCGCCTCTCTGGAGACCTTCGGGCAGAGACTGTCCGCTCGGCTTTTGGGGCGGATGTTCCGGCCGTAGTTTGTGCGGCCCCGTGGTTCTAGGCGGTGGCGCTGGCTCCTGTTGCATCGGTTCTCCAGGGACTCCCTGACCTTCTGCGGTGCCCTCCTTGAAGACTCTCGGAGGGGACACCATCCTGCGACAGGCAGCGAAAGGAAACGGAAGGTGCATTTGCGGAGGCAGCTGGGAGAGGGGCTGCCACATGACGCTAGGAGGAAGTCCAGCCGGCGAGCGGAGAGGGAAGGGGGCCCTTCCGGCGACCTGGCATTTATATTCTCCCAGGGGCAAGCCGAAAGGGAATGGTCCCTATTCTAGCCAGCAGTGGGCAAGGAGGCGACGGGATGTTCATACCCAGTGAGAGAACATCCTGCTGGGAATATCAGCCACGGTGTTTGACAGCAGGAAAAAGACCAAAAATATCAAAATACTCCAAGTGGCGTTGCTTGTGGCAACAAAAAGTAGAAACAACTTTTGGGGAAAGCCTAAAGAATTAAAGTATGAAATGTAAGGAGCGGTACTACATGGTAAGGAGCCATAAAAATGAAAAATCAGAGAAACATAGGCTTGCCCTGAAGCCGGGGAAGGAAGTGGAGCCAAAAGAACAGTATACAAGAGGACTGCCACAACGTAAGTAAAGTCGACCTAAGAGAGGCAACAAAATTCTGCTTAAATAGAGTTCAGCATTCAAACCACGTTATCCCAATTAAAAGTCAAAGGTCCATTTTGTTAATAAGCAAAGGACTATTTCAGGGTAGTTGGGGTGTTGGTTGGTTTGTGTCTGTTGTATCAAAGCAAAATGTATCCAGCTTTTTATTTTTTTAAACCCATCCCTTCTATCTTAGCATCAATACTGTGTATTGGTTCCAAGGCAGAAGAATGGTAAGGGCTAGGCAAAGGAGGTCAAGTGACTTGCCCAGGGTCACACAGCTGGGAAGTGTCTGAGGTCAGATTTGAATCCAGGACCTCCCATCTCTAGGCCTGACTCTCAATCCACTGAGCCACCCAGCTACCCCCATACCCAGTTTTTAAAAGAAGTATACTAGCGCAATGGTGAAGTTATAATGACTAAGGCTGCCCCACCACTGCTTTGCAAAGATGGGTGGTCTTGGGGTTGGAACATTGCTTATGTCAGACTTTTTCAATGTGTAGTTTTGCTAAAATTTCATTTTTTTTCTCTTTCTTATTCTTTTTTATAAGGGATAGCAGTCTGGGAGGGGAGGGGAGAAGAAAACACTGGGGAATGTGGGTGATATAAAAACAAGATAGCAATAAACATAAATCTAAAAAATATTACCATCAAAAAAAAAAAAGATGGTTCAAAGATATACATCTGAAATAGGCTCCTGGAAAAGACAAGTCAAGAATTTTTACAGATTCAAACAGAAAGCCTACAGGAAGTTATGGTTTAGGGCCTAAGGAGATGGAAGGGAGCTTGAACATCATCTAGTTTTCATTCCCTTATTTTACAGGAGCAGAAACTGTGATCCAGAAAGATTAAGTGTCTTGTCCACTATCACACAGATAATATAATACATCAGGAGCTCTAGATGCCATCTCCAAGATCAATTCTCTTGTTTACAAGATGATCTCCATTTCCTAATAGGCCAAGACAGATTATAAATTTTCTTCTATTTGTGGAACTTTTTAAAAATCAAAGTGTTTTACACTATACAGACTACTTGGCCCAAGATGGTTGCTGGAGTCCAAGTAGAAGAAGAGCTCTCAAGTCGGTACTTCTTAAATGTAAAACTCACAACTCGGGGAAAAAGACCAAGATCGAGAAGTAAGAAAAACCACAGTAGAACTCTTTATTACCCCGACATTTCATCACAGGCTTTGGAATTTAAGAGCCATTAAAATATAGACCCCCTTCCCAACACTGGGCACAACAAAGAGTAATCATATCGTTGATCTTCTGGACAGACTCACAATGGTAGTATTTTTTTTAACCAAACTAAGGTCTCTGTAAGATTGTCATATCCTACTGTTCTCCAACCAAGAAGATACAGGTCTGTTTAGGCATATGGGCATCGGTGACATTTATTCCTTTTTTTATAACAGTTGGTTTTCCTTATGATTAAACCAGCTTGTCAAAACCCCCATTAAGCATCACTGACCCCAAAAGGGTTCAGATTTTCTTGTCGGGGGGGGAGGGGGGGCATAAATATCTTTCTGCTTCTCTCCTTGAAGGGGATGGAATGTTTTCAAGATGAACACATGGACTCCCACTGCCGGAATATTCGGAACACTTTCCTTGATTTCTCAGAGAGATTCTATGGGATAAAAAGACAAATACTAGAGGTTAGTTCCTTCCATAGGACAAAGAATGATACAATCAGTGAATTTCTTCTATATAAATAAGTTATACTGTGCCCAAGACTGAGTGAGGTAAATAATTATATTCAATATCTGGTTAATTGTTGGGGTTTAAAAGTAGAAGGGAGGATGGGGAGGGTGGAGAATGCCAGGTGGGAATTGGAAGGCCTGGGCCGCTGAACCCTACTGCGATCCCACTGAAACTGAGGCTACTCGCCTTCTCGGTGAATCGTGCTCATCTATGTCTATGTGTGCCTTTTCTGTCAGCTGCAGAGAGGACTCCAGTTGTGACAGATGAACAGTGACCAAGTCCTCCTTGAGGACAAGGACATGGGATTATTATAAAGTGGGTGACCAGGGTTAGTGCTATATAATCTGTCGCCAGGGAGTAAAGTGAATGGGCCTTTGGTAGTCAAACCTGTGGCTGTGTCCTTACCAGCATCAGGTTTTGACCATCAGAGTTCATAATAGGAAGAATCTCATTGTCCCTGGGTCGCATCAACAAAATAGTGTGGAATTTCCAGAAACAGTGTTAGAGGGAGACAAAACAATGCCACTAAAAATTACTCTGACAGTGAATCATTAGACTTGGCTTTTTCTGCACTTGAGAATCACATTTGAGACTTGAGAAGGGCCTCAAAAGTCATCTAGTCCAAAACCTACCTGAAAGAAAGCCCTCTCCAACATTTCCAACAAATGGTCATCCAGAAAAATTAAGAAAAACACCCGGGGCAACTAGGTGGTTTGGTGGACAGAGTACCAGGCCTGGAGTTGAGAGGTCCTGGGTTCAAATGTGACCTCAGATACTTCCTAGCTGTGTGACCCTGGTCAAGTCACTTAACCCTGATTGCCTAGCCCTTATTGCTCTTTGGTCTTTGATCTGATTCTAAGACAGAAGGTAAGGGTTTAAAATAAACAAACCACTTATATTCCACATGGTGGTGTCTTCAGGAAGAGTATAAGCCGTGTGCAGTATCTGACAAGCTACAGACCCTGGAGATGAACTTAAATCAATGTATAAAATAAGACTTTAGGCTATCCATAATAATGAGTCCAATAGATGCTTGCCTGAAAGACAGTCACCACAGTACTAGAAACCAGCTGCTACTAAGAACACAGACTAAAACTATGGAATGCAGGGGGACAGACTGTGTGATGGACAATGGAACTGGAGAAAGAACACGTGTGTCCAAATCCTGGCTCTGCCACTTGCCACCTGTGTTACCACAGGCTGGCAACTAACCTCTTTAGGCTTCATTTTCTTCATCTGTAAAATGAATCTCTAGATCCTTCCCAACTCTAAATCTTACAATCCTCTAAAAATAAAATGTCAGTCTTATTACAGGAGAGAAGGTGGCCAACCATTCTGTCAGCCTTCTCCAGCCCTGGGGACCAGGGAGACCCGACCTCTGCGGGGGCAGGCCCTGTGGTGAGAGGACTGAGCCCTTCTAAGGCAGTCCATTCCTCTCCTGATCAGTTCCCACTGTTGGGACATTTTCCACATCTACAATTTAAGCCTACTTTTCTGCAATTGACACTCATGGCAAGTCCAGTTCCAACCACAAAATTATTTTCTTCTCTACTATGTAGGGTAACAAAAGGGTTGCTTTAATAAGAATTTCCAATAGAATCCTTCACTGAAAAAGCACATGAGGGCATCTAAATAGCTCCATGGATAGAGAGCCAGGCCTAGAGACAGGAGATCTTGGGTTCAAATTTGACTTCAGATATTACCTAGCTGTGTGACCCTGGACAAGTTGCTTCACCCCAGCCTAGCCCTTACTGCTCTTCTGCTTTGGAAGTGATGCTTAGTATCAATTCTAAAATAAAGAAGGTAGGGGCTTAAAAAACAAGAAGAAAATGCAAATGGTTTTTCTTGGTGATAAGAAAATAGACAATGGTATGAAGGAAGAATACTTAGCTTTATTTCTGACTTGACAAGTGGAACAAATATTTAAGACCTTTAAAGTAAGAGTAGGCAGATGGCTATATTTTTGTTAAAAAAAAATTTTTTTTTTCCGGAGAAAAGCCAAATAATTCAGTTTCAATCTAAAGGAACATAAAATTCTGGTTTGGAGTGTTGTGACGATTTTGTTTCCTTATAACACTTCCTGGAAATATTACCTGCTTATGCTATTTTGCCCTTTTTTCAGAGACAGATTTTTGTAAGAAGGTGAGGAACTATTTGCTTCAGGCTTTATATAATCTACTTTGTTGAAAATTGATGAATGAGCTGGAACTAGGAGAAACCAGGACTCCTAATTGCCATTATTCTAAATTCTCAATTTTTATGTACAAAAAGTGTATGCATTTTGACCCGTCCAAGTTTTGATGGATTTGCACTCAATTATTCACACTTGTTTCCTGGGGATAAGAGTACAATCTGTGACCACAGAACAGGGAGAAGGGAACTGTCCCATATGAGGAATGAACTCATGACCTTGATATCATAGCACAGGGCTCAAAACAACGAAGTTGATCTGCCAGGGTCTCAATTGCAAGTGATGACAGCACATAATGGAAGGAGCAGCTGTTCTGCAACACGGGGCCAGAGCAGCTGGATGCTCATCTGTTTCTGTACTTCTTTTCGAACCCCTAGCAATTCCAGTTGGGAACTCAGAGAATTAACTGGAGGCAGATGACTGACTGACCCCTCAGTAGATGACAGAGATTCGGTCAGTTTCCCCTCTCTCTGGGATGAAACTAGACACGGAGCGGCTCGGCTGGAGAAAGCTCCAGGCCCACAGGGGCTATTTATAGGCCCCGGCTCTGCCATCCTCATCCCATATATGCACATGCACACACAGAGAAGAACCCCGTTTCTCACCGTTGAGTCTGAATCGCCTGGGAGGTTAGACTGTTGGTGGGTCAGGAGGATGTGGAGCACTGCCTTCCAGCCTGGCTCTGTTGGTCTGCAAGTGTCTAACTCATTCTCCTTCTCCTCTTTGGCTTCTTTCACCTGTGTGCTATTGACCCAGGGGCACCAGTCTCGGTGCTGGGAAATAGGGTCAAAAACGCTTTTGACAGATGTGTCCTAGCAGAGGAGGCAGAAAAAAAGAAATGGTATCAGAGACAGAGTGCTGCATCAATGAAAGAAGCATTACTAAAGTTGCAACAGAGGGTGGCAGCTGTCCATACTCAAACCCCAAGTCACCTATCTGCCTCAGTGGAGTTTTCCCCTTTGTTTCCTCACGTTTTGCCAGGACCTCCTTTCTCATCTTCCCTACCCTCTCACTCTTTACACAGATATCAACCAGGTCTATTTATCACTTAGCCGTTTCTTTCCTCTCCTTTCAACTTACTTATGTTTGACACACATGGCCAAAATATTTGATGCCTCCCTTCCAACTGAGCTTTAAAATTAGTTCCTTCCTTGAAACTTTCTCCAGAATCCATCCTAACTTACTATTTTACTTATTTATATTGTTTATGTTCAGTCCCCAAGTCCAGTGATGAACCTACTGAACTGCTAGAAGAACAGAGGCGTGCCCGCTTGGCTCGCCGGTGAGGACTAGATGGAACTTCCAACCCAGTGCTATCTCCTTGCCCCATACTGCGGGTCACTGGGCGGCTTCTGGTGGTGGGGCTAGCAGCCTCTGGCTCCGGACGATCAATAGGACTAGAGCAGTCCCAACTCCGTGTTCTGGATATGACAAGACCTGGACTCTTTTCAGACTAAAAGGAGGACAGGAAGAAAACATTTTCAAACACAACAAAGCAGGCAAGGGTTCTTGTTTTTTAAAAATGCATATACTTGGTAACTCTTTTAATATAATTGGCTTCCTTTATAATATTGTGTATTTTCCATTTTATGCTTTTAAAAACATTATCCTGAAAAGGGACCCTTTGGCTTCACCAGACTGCCTGAGAGATTCACGACCCAAAAAAGAATCAGATTCCCTGCTGTAGCAGATGGTTCATCTGCCCAAAAGAAAGGGGCCAGGGTCCTTACTACTTAGATAACATTCCTTCTCTTTTTACCTTCTGGAATTTCTTTCAGCAATATGTCAGAACAACTGGGTTTTTCAAAGAACATTAGATTTACAAAACAAAATGATCAATTTGGCCTCTTTGAAGCAATGATAGATAAGAATCCCAAATGGTATTCTGAGGTGAAGCCCACCCATTTCAGGAGACCCAAAAACTCTCTGATATCAATAAGACTGAATTCTTTGACCCATTCCTTAACATCAGGGCAAACAAATCAATAAAAGTTCATACTTGTTCAGAGCTTGGGGAAAATGTGGCATCCTGGCTGCGTGTCATCATTCTCCTCGGAGACACTAAAGCCAAAGGAAAGCGTTCCGATCGCCCATCAGGGACAGCAATGGGGGTGCTCATCAGGCCAAAGGTAACATCCAGATCAACCAAGGCAGACTCAATCTGCTGGAAGCCCCAGAGTCCCACTTTTCTCAAACAGTGTGAACATGCAATTAGAGAAAGTTGCACAGACTCCACAGAAGAACTGAACATAGGAAATAAAAAGAAAATTATATTAAATCCACTAATGGGGGGGGGGGAATCTAATTAAAAAAATTATACCAAAACCCAATTAAAATGTCTAGAATGCTTGAGATTTGCATTTTCTTTGTTCACTTTGCAGAGGTCTCAGAAAGGATAATCCTTACTATGCCTAACCTCAAGACCTTAAGATCATACGTTTTCATTAGTAATATCCAGAGATATCTGGGTAGTCTTTATAGCTGATGTAAGGATTCCTACCACCTAAAAGGTACAGCTTTAAGAAAAAAAGATATGATAAGGTACAGGAAAAATATGAGGAATATTCTGAAGGAAAAGAAGAATCTAGGATTATTCTGAGAGTATGCACAGAAGAGTTGGTGCTATTGACGGGGTAAGGATTCTACAGAGTGCTGAGCACAAAAGAAATTAACTATTTGGAAATGAGGGCCCCTCAAAATTTTGCCAGATGGGGGTGAGGGGGCAGCTGGGTAGCTCAGTGGATTGAGAGCCAGGCCTAGAGACCGGAGGTCCTAGGTTCAAATCTGGCCTCAGACACTTTCCAGCTGTGTGACCCTGGGCAAGTCACTTGACCTCCTTTGCCTAGCCCTTACCATTCTTCTGCCTTGGAACCAATACACAGTATTAATTCCAAGACGGAAGGTAAGAGTTTAAAAAAAAAAAAAACAAACATTTGCCAGATGACACAAGGGATCTCTGAAACAAGTTTGGGAAATAAGACTGTATTCTATTTTCAAGGAGATCTTCCAATTTACATATTCCTCCAGCCCCTCATAAAACCTTTATCTTTCATATTAAAAGCATTCCTTAAAACCTTGGAGTCAAAAGACAATATGTTTTAAATAAGTAAAAACTGGATCTGACAATCTCCCTATCTCTGAGGGAGTTTGTGCCAAGCTGAGCAGCTGGAACGGAAACATCAACCCAGGAGCCCAGAGCACTCCAGCTGGTGTTTTCTATGGTCATTTTATCAATTAAATTGACTTTGTTCCTTACTAAGATTAGACAAGGGACTCCAATGAACGTTGCATTTGTGGGCACATAAATTCCCAGCTGGCTACTATGTCTGCAACAGACAGAAGCTGTAAGATTAAAGTGTACAAGCTGGACCTTGGGCTCCTCATTCTGGTCTTGCTCTTTAATTTTGCTCTTCTACTTAGGCTCTCCATGCTTCAATTTTTAGATTGATAGCATGTTCTTTCTTTTGTTCACAAGCAGAACTACAGAATTAACCTTAGGATCTCAAGTGTGGTGTTTGGTACTAGACATATTATTCTGAAATGGAAGTTAGGTGCTATATTAGGTAAAGAGTACAGAACTTGCAGTCAGGAAAAACAGAGTTCAAAACCTGCTGCAAACACTAGCTGGGCCACCCTAGGCAATTCACTTAAGCCTCTATCAACTACAGTTTCCTCATCTGTAAAATGGGAATAATGAACCTATCTCAATAGGGTTGTTATGAGAACAACCCTACTGCTTTTAGAGCTTTTTGCAAACCCTAAAGGGCTATATAAACACCACCTATTTTTCTTATCTTATACATTAAAGAAATATGATCTATTTGTTGAG
The DNA here is from genome assembly GCF_027887165.1 of Monodelphis domestica. Taxonomy (NCBI): domain Eukaryota; kingdom Metazoa; phylum Chordata; class Mammalia; order Didelphimorphia; family Didelphidae; genus Monodelphis; species Monodelphis domestica. The sequence goes on from NC_077231.1 coordinate 202,246,038, forward strand.
TCAAATTGAACTTGGTCCTAAACTGCTTTTCCATCTGTTTCTGATTTTTCCCTCTGATGCTACCTGAACAATCCCAAATATAGCATTCACTGAATTTATCTCAGTGAAGCATTTTCTGAGAGTATAAAACTCAGAGCAATTTACAAAAAAATGTTACTAGGCTACTTGAAATCTTTTCTGTCCCCATAATCTGGGGCAGCCTCTCTCCTGTGTTGCTTTCTTTGGGCTTTTGTGGCATTGATCACTTCTTACATTACAAGATAATTAGGTTCATGTTGTCTCCCATCCTGGCTGTGGCTCCTTTAGTACAGGAGGCATGGCTTTTTTCTCTCTGTATTCCCCACAGTACACAGTGTAGCATGCCTTATAGCTCCTAATGACTCAAGAGATACTTCACCAATTCACCCTGTAGTCAGTCTGTATTGTTTTGTTCAATAATCAGAGATTATTCTAGAAAAATGTTCTAAGAAATACAGCCTTGTGAGTGTAGAGTAGATCACCTAAGAGACTTAGTGAGCTCCCCACCATTGAAAATATTCAGGCTGAGGCAGGATGACCACTAGCTGGGGATGTCTTGAAGAGGTGTATCCACTGGGTAAGCAGCTAGATTAGATGGCCTCTATGGCCCCTTCTAACTCCAGTTTTCTTCTAACAAGGAATATCACTCTCCCCAGATTATTGACTTTCAAAATGAGGAATGTGTGTTTGTGTGTTATGACTCCCGACCCCAGTTAGAGCTGACCCACTAACCTACAAGACCAGCCACAGAGCGCCAGAATACAGGCAGTGACATGGATTTGGATGTCTGAGCCTGATTTGGCTGGAGCTTTCTCTCCATCAGTTCCTTTCTCCCCATCAGTTCCTTTTTCTCCATCAGTTCCTTTTTCCCCATCAGTTCGGTGCTCAAGCTCATCTTCAATCAGGTGTAAAAGAAGGCTGACCTTGTCCTCAGACAGACACTAAGGAAACAAAGAAAAAGAAAAGCAAACTGAGGCTAAGGTAATCTGCAAGGAGATAGTCTTTCAAGTTGCTTGTGGCATTACTGATGAACAACATGATAGCATAATTACAATGAGCAAAATTGGCCCCAGAAAAGAGCTGAAAAAAATGTACCAAATTTCCTTCCTTTCAAGTGGGGGACTATGAGGGTAACTCTGCATATATAGTCTGATACCATTTATATGTAGTTAGTTTGGTTGAACTTCTCTTTTTAAAATCTCTGTTACAAGGGATGGTTTATAAATAGGGAAACATTAAAAAATTAAAATTATATAAAAACAAAAGATAATATCAATAATCAATGATTGAAAACAATATCTTCTCCCTCCAATATTTATAATTTTCATCACTAACTATAGACTTTTCTCTGAAACCTATAAAACTTCAATGTCAAATATCAATAATCAGGAATATCCTAGAACAGGCACCGGGTTTGGTTTTTGCCATAAGAACAAACTGTTATATGCTAAATTGTTATGAATAATAAAGAACATCTCCCCTGCTAGGGACAGGACATTCCTAATCCATATCAACTGCAGAGGTTAACAGTTTGGTGTGTCAGGGTAGGCTGATCAGGAGTTACTCACACAGCATCACCAGAATGATCAGCAGGAATAGAAGTACACGGCCACAAAATGGCCCCCGCTACTAAAAGGGGCCAAAATATTTCCAGCTTTCCTTTAGAGAAGTAGGAAATGGATTATTCTAAACCACTTCATTATCTTATATGTCAAGTGAGTTAGACAGGCAAAGTGGTATAGAGGACAACACACTAGATTTCAACATAGAAGACCTTTCAAGTCTTGGCTCAGACTAGAAAGTCTCCCCCCCACCCCCAATCTCAGTTTCTTCATCTGTAAAATGGGGAAAGTAATACTCTGCACTACCTAGCTCACAGGCTTATAAGGAAAGAACTTGCATAGTCCTATAGAACAAGATGTTAACGAGGCCAAGTAGTTTTAGTTTGAAATCAAGAAATGACAAAATTATTTTATGAAATATATACTGATGGTTCAAAACTGGGACTAATGTATTAAATGTCTGAATAGCCTATTGCAGATTCCATTTGAAAAACCAGCTTCTTGACTGACCACAAAGAGGTGGGTTGGCCTTTTCTGTGACAACATGAAATGTCTCCTCTTCTTTTTTTTTTAAACCCATATCTTCTGTCTTGGAGTCAATACTGTGTATTGGCTCCAAGGCAGAAGAGTGGTAAGGGCTAGGCAATGGGGGTCAAGTGACTTGCCCAGGGTCACACAGCTGGGAAGTGGCTGAGGCCAGATTTGAACCTAGGACCTCCCGTCTCTAGGCCTGGTTCTCAATCCACTGAGCTACCCAGCTGTCCCCTCCTCTTCTGCTTAAAGAACTCTGGTTCCCAAAATGACCAGCTCCTGAGGTCTGATGCTGAAGCATGCTACCTACCTCCTGACAGAGTCCACGCATTCAGGGTGCAGACTGAGAAGCATTTTTTTGGACTTGATCACTGGGAGAATTTGTCTGACTAGACCATGCATATTTGCTACAAGAGTTTTCTTTTTCTTTTTCTTTTCCAGTGGTGCAGTAGAGGAGAGAGAGGAGGGAAATGGTGGTGAAGGGAGGGAAAATAGATATTTGTTCATTGAAATACATTAAATAAAATAAAAAAAGAAAACCCAAAGCAATATGTATTCTATACCGAAGACTGACAACTGGATCCAATGTGTGATAGGATAGGCAAGGAAAATTTACCATATTTTTCAAGTCATCAGGTCTCAGTGAAGGCAGCTGGAGGTCCAGGCGACAGAGACTTTGAAAACGATCTATGAAGTCATTAAGAAGGGCAACAGGCTCATCCACTAGTAAAACTCCAAAGCGATCTATGGGAGGAAAACATTTGAAGTGCCCCATTTGGCTTTTCCTGTATTTATGATTTTTCCTTCCTCACTCTTTCCTCCACCCCCAAAGTTTCTTTATCCCTTTATGTCCGAGGTCTTCAGTGGAACTATTTCTCTTTTGATCCCTCTCATTAACCTGAGACACACTTTACAAGTCAGATAAGTGGAAAAAGATTAATAATAAAAGCTAACATTTATATAGTGCCTATTATATGCTAGGTACTGTGCTAAGCACTTTACAAACATTATCCCATTTGATCCTATCAACAACCCTGGGAGGTAAGTGCTGTTATTTCCATTTTACAGTTGAAGAAATTCAGGCACACAGAGGTTAAATGACTAGTCCAGGGTCACCCGGCTAGTACCAGAAGTTGGCTTTAATCTCCGCAGGCCCAGTGTTCTAATCACTTGTACTGCCTAGCTATGTGCTTCCACAACCAACAAGGCTGTACTTCCTCAGATCTTGCCTGGAGATGATTTTGTTTGCTTGGGCAGATGAATCTTTTCAATATTGACACTTAATAGGTTATTTCCTGGGCAGCAGTCAAAGTAAAAGTGAATGAGCCCAAACAGTGTCTATTTTATCACTGGAGTTCCACCTGTTTAATACCATGGGCAATTTCATGGCCTCCAGAGGTTACATTTTCAAGGAATGGAAAAATCAGTGAAGAAAGCCTGGCTGAGAGAGCTGTTAAAATCACTTAATTCATCAACAGCTGCTCCATTCAGTGTCTAAATGAGGTTTTCAGGACATCTAAAATTTACACCAAATCTTCATAACTAGCACATTCTTGAGCCCTGCATGTACTTTTTTTCACGTGACATCTGGAACACAACTGGACTGGTGGGAGGTAAGAAAGGAAGGAAACAGTTTAAATGGCCAAAATGAGAATAATAATGAAAACTGAATGGAGATAATCCACAGGTCAATATGTGAAAAACACCTGTGTTTGCATTACTATGTAGAGACATGTTCCTGACTGGGAAACTAGACTAACAAATAGTACCAACAGGCAATGACTGGAGATGGAACCAAAGAGACTAAACCCTCTGCCAGCTGGCTTGCAACTTCTTCACCACAGAACTGCACTCATCCCAGCTCCTCGCTGTGGGTGTGCTTCCCCAAGGCTTTTTCTGGGTCCTCTTCTCCATTTTTTTCTACACTTTCACTCAGGTACCTTATTGACATCTATGAATTCATCTCTGTAGTTAACTCCCACATTTCTATATCCCAGTCTGCTTTCTCTCCTAAACTTATCCCTTATCACTGTAAACCTCAAAATTTCTTAGACTTATAAATGTTGGAAATTTCACCATTGGGAAATTTCATACTTGAAAAATTTCCTATTGATAGTGGGTCTTGGCTATTGGAATGTGAACCCCATTGGCATGAGAGTTTCCTCCTCCTCCCTTCTTAAGATTACTTTAGGACAGAAACCTTTTGCTGAACAATGGAAAGGACTTTGACCTATGCTTAAGCATAGAACAGGAATTTCTTTGAGTCATGATTGATTTTAGAATTGATATAATGGAGATATTTGGAATCAATCTCCACCCTACTCAGTCCTAACAGGATTGAGGAAGGGCTGCAGCCTAGATCAAAATTTAATTATTCCAATCTCTACCCTACTCAGGTTAACAAGATTTAGGAAGGGCTGTAGCAAAGGATCAAAGATTTAATTATTTGAAAATATGACCTTCACCAGACAGGTGCAAAGCCAGAGACCTCTGGGCGGTCCTGGGTTAAGCTAGAGCCTCCATTGGCACAGGGAAATTGATGGACAGTGATTGGTAGATATGAGAACTGAGGGGAGGGAACTTGGATGGTTTCCTTAAAGAGAGAGGGGTCTGAAGACTCGGGGGGGGGGGGGGGGTTATTGAGGAGTTTGTCTGAGTGGTTGGAGTGTGCTCTAAGAAGCTTGCTCTGAAGGAAGCTGAAGGTGGGGGCCTCTGAGACTGTTTCTCCATTTTGGTCACGTGAGTAATAGGGACTGATCTCTTTTCTTTGCCCCAGCTATCTAAGGGCTTGGGCCTTTTGGCCCAGCCTAAACAGAAGGGGTATTTAAGCCCTATTCCCTTCTCTCCCTTTTCTCTCTCTCTATCTCTAATTCCTTTCTTCCTCCTGTTGTAATTAAACTCCATAAAAGATTGACTGCTGACATGAGTTTTCATTTAGGAATTACATAGCTGAATTTCTTGGCGACCTTAAATTAATATATATCAGTCTTTTTAAAGTGATTTCCTTGTCACATCACCAAATGTCTATCAGGCATTTCAGATATAAGCATAAGTCCTCTAAGTATCTCAAACTCAATGTGTCCAAAGTAGAATTCATTATTCTCATTATCATCCCCACTAAACCCATTCTCTATTACTGTTGTGGTCACCAACAGACTTCCAGTCATCCAGGTTCCCAAACTCAGGGTCATCCTCAACTCCTCACCTCATAGAGCTAACCGGTTGCCAAGTTTTGCTTTTCTGTTTCATCATCTTCTGTACATCTTTTGTAAATGTGCCCTTCTCTCCACTCACATGGCTACCACCCTAATTCAAGTCCTTATCATCTCTTCCATCACTCATTATGGTCTCTCCAATCCAATCTACCCTAAACACAGACAACATGATTTTCCTAGAGAACAGATCTGACCACATCACAGCCATCCACAGCCTCTAAGACGGAACACGAACTCCCTTGTCCATGGCACTTGTAACTTCTTATCTTGGCCCCATCACTCCTTTCTAGTCTTATTACTTCCCTCCACAAACTTTCTAGTCTAGCCATATTGGCTTTATTGTTCTTCACATGACCTCCACCTCCTTTTACACTAGCTGCCTCTCATGCCTTGCATTTACTCTTTCCCCTGCTCACCTTCTTGAACCCTTAGTGTCATACAGAACTCAATAGAAGGGTCACTTTCTGCATCAGATTTTTTCTGGTCTCCCCAGCTATTAGGCCTCCAACCCACCCAGGATTACCTTGGATTTGCTTTTTATATAGTTTTGTGTTCATGCTATTTCTCTTCCTTATCCTTCTTAATAAGTAAACTCCTTGAGGGCAGAGATTGTACTTTTTTCCTTTGTATTCCCAGCACCTAGCATATAGTAGGCACTTAAATTAGACCCCTCATCACTCTCCATCCTTTTTTTTTCTCCCAATGAGGGGATCTAAATGCGTAGGCAGAACTGCCTGGCAATCCAGAAGCCTCCAAAGGAGGCCCAGGTCAGAGGATTCTCCATCCATGCTTTTTATGCAAAACAATATTCAACAAGTCTTTTAGAAGGAAAAATCGATGACATTGGAAAGATGCTGACCTAAACTAAAGGACAGGTAGCTGGTCTCAGGAACAAATACCTGGGCATGGGCTGTCTGGCCAGAAACAGAACTTCTCATGAGCAGTACATAAGGCTTTCTTCAGCTCAGTGCATCTTTCATTATCTGAAATTAACATCAAGAGTAATGTATTTAAATGCATTACAAAGGTACAAGTAATCAATATTTTAATTTACTTATGGACTTTTAAGAATGCATCAAATGCTCAAGAGCCCTTAAGAGTATGTACATAAGTAAAATGCAAATAATTAAAAGGTAAAAAAAAATAAAGCATTTTTCATTCCCCAAAATATTTTAGATTAAACTGATACTGTATTAATAATGTAGACAAATGAGAACTGTTAGGTTATCAGTAGGTAAGAAGTGCCAAAGATATTCAGTGGCATGGAAAGAAAGCACCTTAATACCCCAGAAGAATAACCCTTGGAACTATAAGCAAGCAGATACCAGCTATTCCTAACTACTTTGAATATAACACTCCCAAAATTCACAGTGGGGTGGGACCATCAGGGATTAACAATTTTCAGATTAAAATATGGCAACTGTGAATAAGTACCCAAGTCAAGAACAACTATGGACATAAATGCAATTGGGTATAATTAATGCATCTATTCATGAACCAAGAGAAGTAAGTGATCATTTCAAACATCATAAACAATAAAGTTTATAAACAAAACTAAAAAAGTACCAACTCTCCATGTGAATAGATATGGAAGACTAATGCCATTTGTCCACTTCATACTTACACCTCTCAAAGTCAAACGCTGGCTGCAGGCTGGCACACAGGAAAGCCTGACAGCTAGAACACCTGAGCATGTCACACTCAACTGTGACCCAACCATATTTTGCACAGACCAGGGGAGACAAGTCATGGGGTTTGCCTGCCCATTTCAAGGAGTTTTCATGTTAAGGAAAACACTGTAAATATGTGACTTCATATTTCAATACTTTAAAGACCTATTATTTCATCATTTGTGTATATTCCCCAAAGTTTCCTATGATGTGGCTAAGAAAATTCACTTTCATCCTATCTTGTGATAAGCCTTTAGACAATATCTATACAGTTTGTCACTAAGACTATACTTGCAGCCTTTTCATTTTGGTAGAACCTTGCCACAATTTATGCCCCATTGTCATATTCTCCCAAGCTTCAAGGATGATATCCAAAGCATAAGACACTGGAGTAGGACTTCGATGGAGTACTACAGACAAAGTAATAAGGTGAAGAATTGAAAACGAAATCCAAGAGCCTAACTGCTGTGATAAGGACTTGTTATTTGACAAGATTGCTCTTTGATAAGAACTGAAAAAAAGCATTCTTAATGTAAAAAAAATTACATTAAAAAAAGCCTAAAGAATGGACCCAGGGTTTGGGGTAAAAATTCATACCCAAAGAAAGATAAAAAAAGATAATTTTGAATATAAAAGTTTTTACATGAAGAAAATTAATGTAATTAGAATAAGAGAGCCATTAATTGGGGAGAAATTCACATTCAAACATCTCTGATAAAAATCTAATATCCAAGATACATAGGAAATTGATAAAAATGTGTAAGACCGATATTCCCCGATAGTCAAAGGATATTAATAGTTTTCAAAAGAAGAGACTGCTCTCAATTACTAATAATAAGAGAAATGCAAATAAAACAAATCCAATGTTTTACCAAAAATCCAAAACTGGTAAAGATGACAAAAGATAGGAATAGTCAAGGTTAGGGGTGGAGCAATGAATGCTCAGTGGCATATATACCAAAGAAGTCAAAGACAGAAGTAAAGTTCTCAAATATTACAACATGCCTATAATAGTATTTTTCTGAAGATTGCAAAAACTATAAACAAAAGTGGTGCCCATCAATGGGGAACGATACTGTGTAAATAGAATTTCCCCTCCTCCACCCCAGCTCGTCTGACCTAGCTCTCATTTGTGCACCTATGCTGTGTGAATGGACATGTGCTGGATGGAGGATAAGAGGTGTGGTGTAGGAGGTGCAGGCCTCGCTACTTCACTGGATGGCGGCATGATAGGTGGACAGAGAGTCATGCAGGAGGATGAACACGTGGTCAGACTTAAGAGTAGAAAAGAATAGGCTTTAAACCTCTACCTATTCATTTTCTTTATTCAAGGGATTATTAATAAACTCTGGAAAATTAGAACCTGGTGTTTCTAATTTAAATCTAACAATACTGTGCTTTAAAATTAATGCAAAATACTTAAGAGAATCAAAGAAAATCAACTAAAAAACTAGTTGAAATAATAAACTTTGGCAAAGTTGCAGGATACAAAATAAACTCGTGTAAATTGTCAGCATTTCTATATATTTCCAACAAAATTCAGCCCAAGAATTATTAAGAGAAACTCCATTTAAAATCACCCTAAACAATATAATATACTTGAGAATCTATTTGCCAAGACAAATGCAAGAATTATAAGAACACAATTACAAAAATAAAAATAAAATAAAAAACAAAAAAGAACAAAATTATAAAACACTTCGCACAAATAAAATTAGATCTTAAATAATTGGAAAAACATTAATTGCTCATGGGTAGGCCAAGCTGATCTAATAAAAATGGCAAACAATCCTACCTAAATTAATTTATTTATTCAGGGCCATACCAATCAAACTACCATAAAACTACTTTATAAAACTAGAAAAAAAAATAACAAAATTCATCTGGAAGAACAAAAGATTAAGAATATCAAGGGAACTAATAAAAAAAAAGGTATGATGGATGGTAGCTTACCAATACAGATCTTAAACTGTACTATAAAGTATTAATCATCAAAACAATATGATACTGGCTAAGAGATAGAAGGTAAATCAATGGAATAGATCAGGATTAAGTGACCTCAGCAATCTTGTATTTGATAAACCCAAAGATTCCAGCTTTTGGGACACGAATTCACTATTTGACAAAAACTGCTGGAAAAATTGGAAAACAGTATGGCAAAAATTAGATTTAGATCAATATCTCACACTCTATACCAAGATATGGTCAAAATGGGTACATGATTTAAACATAAAGCATGATATTATAAGTTAAATTGGGGGAATATAGAATAATTTACATGTTAGATCTATGGAGAAGGGAAGAATTTATGGCCAAACAAGAGATAGAGGACATTGTAAGATATAAAATGAATAATTCTGATTTTATTAAATTAAAAGGGTTTTGGGGGCAGCTGGGTAGCTCAGTGGATTGAAAGCCAGTCCTATAGACGGGAGGTCCTAGGTTCAAATCTGGCCTCAGACACTTCCCAGCTGTGTGACCCATGGTTAAGTCACTTGACCCCCATTGCCTAGCCCTTACCACTCTTCTGCCTTGGAGCCAATACATAGTATTGGCTCCAAGGCAGAAGGTAAGGGTTTTTAAAAATAAAATAAAATAAAAAAATAAAATAAAAGGGTTTTGTACAAACAAAACCAATGCAACCATGATTAGAAGGGAAAGAACTAGGGAAAATATTTAATAACAAATTTCTCTGATAAAGGTCTTATTTCTCAAATATATATTTTAAAAAGTCAAATGTATAAGAATCCAAGTCATTCCCCAGTTAATAAATGATCAAAGGATATGAATAGGCAGTTTTCAGATGAAAAAAAAAATCAAAGCTATCAATAATCATATGAAAAAATGTTCTAAATCCTTCTTGATAAGATTAAGAGAAATGCAAATTAAAACAACTCTGAGGTACTATCTCACACCTATCAGAATGGTCATTATGACAGTAAAGGAAAATGATAAATGCTGGGAGGGGATGTGGCAAAATTGGGACCCTAATGCACAAAAGGAGTTGTGAATGGATCCAACCACTTTGGAGGGCAATTTGGAATTATGCTCAAAAGGGCTATAAAAGAAGGCATACCTTTTTATACAGTAATACCCCTAACTAGATCTGTATCCCAAAGATATTTTTAAAAAAATGGGAAAGGGCCTGTTTGGACAAAAATATTTATAGCTGCTCTTTTTTGTGGTAGCAAAGAATTGAAAACCAAAGGGATGTCCCTCAATTGAGGAATGACTGAACAAATTGTGGCATATGATGGTGATGGAATATTATTATGCTCTAAGGAATGATGAACAGGATGATTTCAGAAAGAGCTGTTAAGACCTCCATGAACTGATGCAGAGAGAAACAAGCAGAACCAAGAAAATACTGTACACTATAACTGAAATATTGTAGAATGATCAAATGCAATAGACTTTGCTATTAACAATACAAATGATACAAAACAATTCTGAGGGACTTATGAAAAAGAATGCTATCCACATCTAGAGAAAGAACTGTTGGAGTATAAGTGCAGATGAAAACATATGATATATCACTTGTTTATTTGGGTATATGTTTGGGGGTTTTGGTTTTATAAGATTATTCATTTGCAAAAATGAATAATATGGAAATATTTTGCATGGTAATACATGTATAACCTATTAATTGTTTGCCAGCTCCAGAAGGGGGAAGGGGAGAAGATAGGGAGACAATATGGATCAAATAACTTCAGAAAACTCATATAGAAATTTGTTATTAAAATTAAAAATCCAAATTAAAAAATTATGATAAATCTAAGAGGACAGCTATGATAAATCTAAGAGGACAGTTAGTCCAATGAAGAAAAATGGAGATAACTTTTGTAAGTGAATAAAATGTCCTTCTTGCTAAAAAAAAAAATGTAATTCATGCTGAATCAACTACCTATTATTTTGTTACTTTTCTCAATTAAAATATACATCTAAAGATGAACTGTTCACATAAAAAAACAACTAATGTGGAATGAAGTAAAAGACCACAGTTTTGTAAAGGTACACATATTGCTAAGAGATTAGAACTTGGACCAATGTAATGATCAATCTTAACTCCAAATGACTGATGAAAAATGCCTTCCTCTTTTCTGGAGAAAGGTGATAAATTATAAGTACAGAATGAAATCTGTTCTGGGACTCTTCTAATACATACTATAATAGCATGGATACATACTTGGGAGGAAATCATCCCACTATTCAAGACACTGGTTAACTCCTAATAGAATAAGTAGTTTTTATATGTTTTTAAGAGGAATATGAGCAGGGCAAAAAGCTTCTAAGACCAGGAATACTAAAAGGCTTGAAAACTGGATTCAAACATAAAGATTGAAGAAACTGGAATTATTCAGTCAGAAGAAGAAAAAACCTTTGGAGACTTAAAATTGATTTAAATGGACATAAAGATTTCACCCTCCCCAGATGGTGGTGTACTTTTCATATCTATTGAGGAAAAAAAAAAGCAAATGAATTTAAACTTTGATATAAGGAAGATGAGTGTTAAAATAGGTAAATGCTGTTGAAGTGCCAGAAGAAGATTCTGGAAAAGTCTGTTTCAGGCCTGTGTGAAGGAAAACTGATCCCTCAAATACAAAATTTTTTAAAAAAACATTTGGCAATTTCCAAATACTTCATTAAAAAATAAAAAAGATAAAAAAGTCAGGGTGGGATAGGTATATGGTGCTTTGAAGAATTACAATATCAAAGTTCATACTGAATAACCTGAAAAGGATATAGTAAATGTTTCTACTCTGCTAAAGAAGGCTTCTTTGCTTGTAGATTCAAAAGGAGGTTGTTCTGCTTGGGGTGATCCATTAATTGGCTGGGACAAGGCAGACGTATCCTTCCTAAAAGAAAAAAAGTGGAATATCTGTAAAAATATTCCTGATAAATACTTAACAAACTATTTTAAAATATAATAAAATAGATAACAAACCACTTTAAAATTAAGCTAATTCATAGCCTGCAGGAATGTTTATATACAGATTAGTGGTTCCTGTTTCTATTTGAGTTTGAAACTGTACTGCTCTAAACCTGTGTCTGAATTGCTTTTATGCTTTCTTCAGACCCTAAAACTATCATCTGACCTACAGATATAACCTAACGCTCTGCCAACCCCACTCCCTCAACCCAACACCTTAAGATTTTCAAAACTTTTCATATATCTTCCAATTGAATTTAATTTTCATTAAAATATAAGCTCTTTGACAGCAAGGCTGCCTAACTTTCTTCTGTTTATAACCTCAGAGCTGACCACAGTGCTTGTTATATGATGATAATGGAATATTATTGTGCTATAAGGAATGATGAACAGGATGATTTCTGAAAGATCTGAAAAGACCTCCATGAACTGATGCAGACTGAAATAAGCAGAACCAGGAGACCATGATACATAGTAACTGAAACACTGTGGGACAATCAAATGTGATAGGCTTAGCTACTCTCAGCAAAAAAATGATCCAGGACAACTGTGAGGAACTTAGGACAAAGAATGTTATCCACCTCCAGAGAAAGAACTGTCAGAATGCAGCTGAAAGCAAATGGTTTTTCAATTGTTTATTTGGGTTTACATTTTGGCATTTGGGTTTTATAAGATTACTCATCTATAAAAAAGAACAATAGGGAAGTAAATTTTGCGTGATAAAACATGCTTAACCCAGATTAAACTGTGTGCCAACACCAGAAGAGGGAAGGAAAGGGAGGAAGATAAATTCAATCATACGACTTGGGAAAACTTGAGTGGAAATTTATTACACATAATTGGTAAAAAAATTAAAAATAAAAAAGAAATCCCATCTCTTCCATGTAGCCTTCCATGACTATCATAAACATACATTATCTCTCCCTCTCCTTCCTTAAAGATGAGTGAGGGAAGGAGAGGGATTTGTTCCTGGACTGTACTCAGGATAGTATGGAGTGAGAGAAGCAGCAGATGTCCATTCCTTGGTCCTGTCAAAAACTAAATTCATTGACTTCTTCCCTCAAACTCCCTCTTCTCTTCCTTACTTATTACTGTAGGGCATCACCATCCTCCCAGTCCCCCAAGTTAACAACCTATGTGTCATCCTCAACTCATTCCCTCTTACCCTCAATATCCAATCTGTTGCCAAGGCCTTTCAATTTAGTCTTTTTAACATCTCTCACATATTCTTTCCTTTCTGTCTTCAGAAACTGCTACCACACTGGTTCAGGCTCATCTTTAGAATATTATGGAAGCCTGCTGGTTGGTCTCCTTTCTAAAAGTCTCTCCTTGCTCCATTTCAACCTCTACTCAGCTGTAAAAGTAATCTCCTAAAGTGCAGGTTTGACCATGTCATCCCCATAATTCAGCAAATTCCAGTAACTCCCTACTACCTCTTAGTTCAAATATAAAATTCTTTTTTTTGGAATTCAAAGCTCTTGATAACCTGACCCCCATCTCTACTTTATGATACTTTTTACCCCACCCCACATACTTTCCAGTCATTTCCCCCCCATATCTATCTTCTAACTGCCCTAATTTCTATAAAGTTCCCACTAAAATCCCATCTTCAACAAGAAGCCTTTTCTGATCCTCTTTAATTCTAATGTCTTCCCTCCGTTAATAATAGGGATCCCTTCCACATCATGGAGGTTAGGGATAAAGCAGCCTCTATCTGGAAAATCTGCAGAAAAAAAATTTTTTGTACCTCCCTTAATACCAGAGACATCTGAATTTGTTCTTTTTCTTTTATGGGATGTTTATTCATTTATATATTATTTATAAGTTACTAAACTTTTTAAGATAGCTTTACATTTCTAGCCTTGTGTGTCATCTGCTAGCTTTCATGTTCTTTTCACAAATTTTTTACTTATTTTAACTTTTAAAAAAGAAATTGTGCATATTTATGGAAATAAAATGTTGATATTATGCAATTCTATATGTATATTTCATACATTTCTGAGTTTCTAAACTTTTTGTGTGTCCCCTGCTGCCCTTTACCCGTTGTCTGTGGCTTCCACAAAACTTCCCCAAAATTCCCATTTAATTTATGTCAACCTGCAACATATCAAAACTGTATTGGGGAAAGGTGCAATGTAGAACGGATACTTGTATTTTCCATTCATCCTGTATATAATTTGTTTTGTCTCCCCCATAAGACTAGCACTTATAACAGTCCCTGACATACAGTGGGTGCTTAATGTTTATGGACTTCCTGCTCCCTTAAACCCATCCTTGTAGGTTCTAGATTCTGATGTCTGTCCCATTCTTCCCTAGTTTTCTGCTGTGCTCTTTGAAAACACTGTTTTAATATGTTAACAAACTGCTCATTGTATTAGGCCTGTGCATTCACTTAGAAAGGTATGTGCTGTGTACTCGAATAGACAAATATATGTTTTCTCTCCAAAAGAATGCAGCTCCTTGAGAGTAGGGATTGTTTACATTTTTATCAGTTTAGCTCTAGAATCTAACATATAATGCCTGGCACAGAGCAGGTGTTTGATCAATGTTCGTTAAATTTGAAATTAGAAGTTCATCAGAACACACAATCCTCTTTTATATTCTTTGAATGTTTTATTTTCATAAAGACATTTTTAAAGTGCATAATAAAAATTTTAAAAGAAATGAACACTTATTGAATCTAACAGCTTTGAGCCATCCAGGAATTTGACAAATATGACTTATAGGTTTTATTCAGATATTAGTAAAATGTTAAACAGCAGATGACACAGTACAAGGGGCCTCCTTCCAAGATAACTCTGAACATTAATGACTACTTTTTAGACTGAGCCAGTTTAGTTCCAAATCTGCCTTCCTGTATTATTGTCTAAATTTCTCCATCTTTCCCACAAGAATAGCATAAGAGATTTTGTCCCTGGGGAAAGGGAGAAAGTACATATTTGATATAAACAGTTCTTCCATCAAATATTTTGCTAAATTTACGTAACCTATATCTACAACTTTCTCCTAACCTACCAGTTTATTGACATTGCCACCTCACCCCCAAGAAAGAAATGAGCTTAATCTGATTACGATCATTGCTCCTTTATTCACTAACCTTTCTTAGAAAATGGGCAATGCTAGGCAAATTGGGAGGATATTTTTTCCTCCTAGTAACTTGTGAACTTTCTTACCTAGTGACTTACTAAGTGTTAAGTAGAGGTACTTTTAGTTCTTGATTAACTCAAAATAGACAAAAAGGAATTTAAAAATCCTTTCACAATAATCAAGCTGGTAGGTGTTCTTTTACTATATCCTTTATTTTGGATTTCAAATCTTTATTAGTCATTTCTTACATCCTTTCTAGTCCAAAGATAATTTTCCTTGGCAGAGAAACGAGAAGCAAAATAAAACCAGAGTGGATCTGCATTCCCTTAGCATGGTAAAGTGGAAAGACTAATAAACCTTGTGTTAGGACACCACTATTTAAATCCTGCTTAGATATTTACTAATTCACTAGCTGTGTGATCTTGGGAAAATTACTCAATATTTCTAATTCCTGTTTCCTTACATATAAAATAGGAGGTGGAGGATGGAATATTTGTAGTTAACTACCTTGTTAATTTGTAAGGATCAAATGAAACATTTGTAAAGCACTCATGTAACTTTCAGGCACTAAATAAATGTCAGCTCTTTTTATTGTCCTATCCACCCCCCAAGCAGTAGTCTTTTCCCATTTTGGTTCTTCTTTCCTTCGACATAGTTTTTTTAAAAAAAATTTTTTTAAAACCTTACCTTCTGTCTTGGAGTCAATACTGTGTATTGGCTCCAAGGCAGAAGAGTGGTAAGGGCTAGACAATGGGGGTCAAGTGACTTGCCCAGGGTCACACAGCTGGGAAGTGTCTGAGGCCAGCTTTGAACCTAGGACCTCCCGTCTCTAGGCCTGGCTCTCAATCCACTGAGCTACCCAGCTGCCCCCCTTCAACATAGTTTTAAACCTCATTTTATTGTATTTCGTATACCGAACAAAATCCAGCCAGGTGGCAAAGTGGATAGAGTGGCAGGCCCGGAGTCTTCCTGAGTTCAAACACTAGATGTGTAATCCTGGAAAAGTCACTAACTTTGCAGGGTTCAGTTTCTTGATGTGTAAAATGATCTGGAGAAGGAAATGGCAAACCACTCCAGTAGCTCTGTCAAGAAGATGGACAAGATAGTGTACAAAATAATTTGACCCCTACCCCATTTGGGTTAACTCCTGTCTTACTGCTAAGTCAATGATTCTATCTGTAGCATCCCAAGCATATTCACATCTATGAAATATAGATGACTGTATTATTACTGTGTCTCCAAGCATGAGGCTTTACCGATAAGGTTTGTGAAGGTAACCTTGACCTGATCACGAGACCTATTGTCCAACACAAGTCCATTAACATGTTCGGAGACTTGCCCGGGATAGTGCGGTTACGTCCTACACGCCCAAAAGGTGTTCCCTCCACTGTACCACCCAACCATGATTGTCTACGTGATTAGAGGCATCCCTCTGCCTCCTCATCAATAAAAGCAAGGCAACCCCTGGAATTTTCTCTTTTTAGGAAGGTTCTTTCCTTAGATAGGATTAACGTTTCTCTCTCTCTTTCTCCTCCAAGTCCTTTCCTTCCCCGAGGCTGTGACCATCTCGGCCTGCATTCTCTGTCTTAATCTCCTCAACCACCTTGTATTCCATTATCCTCATTTTCCGCCTTAAGGAAAATCATAGGGGTTGCCTGCCCTATCCAACCACTGATTTGTCGGTGTCTTTCATTTCCACCCTGGTTCTCGGTCCTATTACAAAGGTGAGCCCCTTCCTTTGTGGGACCCTGCTGGTCAGGGTAGTTCATTAGGAGCGAACCTATGCTAATTCCTAATCAGTATTAATCATTTTAATGTGATTCCATAGGGGAAGCGATTATTTCTTTTGTATTAAGATATACTAAATAGTTAAGGATAACCAATATATGGTATAATTAGGAGTTATTAGATTAGGTTAAATAGATTTGTTTTTATGTTATTTAAATTTGTCAGAACATTCTATTTGTTTGATCACAAAAATGTCTTTAGGGGACTGATGTCAGCATAGACAGATCTAGGCCTCCACCCTGGGCCATCTGAGTACTATATGACATTTCTAGATGTTCTAATGGGATGAGAAGTCCCTAGAGAAGGTCCCTAATTATTTTAGGAGTCTGAGTAAGATTCTGTACTGTACTTAACATTGGAGAAACAATTGTAGGATCATTACCCAAAACTTGGGTGGAGATCTACCAGCCTGTTACTGTCTAAACCCCAATGTGATCATGGGACTACTAAAGAGATTTTGATTTGGTGCTGTACTATCTGGACTGTCTGAGACTTGAGGAATGTAACACTTTAATTCTGGAACATGGAGGCATCAGGAAAATCCTATTTATTTAAGGGATCTAGGAATCTTTAATAAAGAGCTTTTGGATCAGAGCTCTGCCTCAGTTGTTTTACTGCAGATTGAGCTGATTTTTTTTCTACAACACTGAAAAATGACTGAACAATCAGATGCAATGCATTCTGAATTTTCAGCATTCCTAATAATAATACAATGGGATCATGTCACAATCTTGTATCACCCCTCTGTTATATAACCCTAACTTCCATCTTATGTACATCTCTTAAAAATCTAAGTCAGTAGATGAGTTCTTTGTGTATTCATATTGTTCTCTTTAGACAAATCCCTTTTTTTTCCTTCAGTGGAATGATTTCATTGTGTTTTTAGAATTGTATTTCTTAAGAGCTTCCTATTTTTTCTGGGTTGGACTAAAAAAAATCCTACCTTATCTTTCCTCTGAACTCTGTAATGCTTGCAGATCTAGGTGCATGTCAGACAATGCATGCCTTTCCTCCCTCTATTGAAAATTCTGAGATGGAATGGTCACTACCCCACCAAGGTTCCTACCATTTCTATTCAAGCAACCATTTCCTCCTTTCTGGTAAAAAAAAGAATACTGAAAATCAGTGCCCTTTATTGCTTCCTCCAACTTAGGAAAGTTTATCATTAAGGCAAGCTAAGAAATTATTAGCTGTTCTTCTTTTGGCTCCATCAGATCACTTGGCCTCTATATGACCTAGTTTCTTTTTCTAAAAAAATGAAGAGGTAAGAATAAATGACCTACAACTTCTAGTCTTAAATCTATGATTCTATATATGGATAATTGAAGTCCCCTATCATTATATCATGATATTAAGCTGTGTGTCAGGCTGGTAATCTATTTTCTCATTTCTTTCTTCTGCTCAGGTCATCTAAGGTTTCTTCAAGCTCTAAATCTGAGATATTGCGTTTTTTCCTTTTGCATTTCCCTCCACTATGCTTTCTTTCTCTGATTCTTGAGTTTCCTAATATGAATATATCTACCCCTCCAAAACCTAGCCTATTCCTTTTAAATGGAGAATCCTTCCAGAACCTTTCCAGATCCACACTCAATCTAGTGGTTCCTCCTATCATGTCTCAGTGATACTTATATGGTCAAATTGCCTCTTTGTATTAGGTTCTCTAGTTTACCTTATTACTTCCCACCCATTTTTGGAAAGGGCCTAGATTTTTATTTCATCAGTGGAAGCAACTTCTTGACAGTGTGGAAGACTGATAACTTGTCTGTCACTTATCATCTTAGGGAGCTGCCTGGAGGTAGTGAGAGGTTAAGTGACTTGCCCTGGTCACATACCTAGAATAGAGGAAATATAGGAACCCAGATATTCCCATTTCTATGCTCTTCTTTTCCATGATGCTACTCTTGTTCTTTTGCTTTTCCTATACTTTTGTGCATTCTGTGTATCTGAGGTCAAAGGTTTTATTGCTGGGTCCTTTCTTGGACTTTTGAATCCTGGGAACTTATAGGTTTTTCTACTGATATTCTTCCTAAACTACAGTTCCCTGTATGGTAACTACCTTGGTAAAGATATACTGACAATGTCTTCTCCCTCTACTTTCCTTTTCTGTTTAAAGCCCTTATTAGACTTGCAAAACTCTAGGGAAAAAATATTTTTACTAGTCCTTAAAAGCTACATGCCATCCTTAGCCAAGAGCCTACCCTTATTGTATTTTAAACAACTCCAGAAATCCTGGATTTACTCTCATTATTACCCTCTTATTAAACATTTTATATGGTTTTTCTTACAATGCCTCATGCACAGTGGCTACTTAATAAAATTTGTTTAATAAGTAAATCTTCTGTTGCAGCCATCAGTTGAGTGGTCTATAGTTCAGATATGAAATATAAAAATAAGTTTTTAAATAACAGGATGACAAAATCCTATAGCAATCCAGATTGGTCCAGGACCTGGCTCATAATGGCAGATTTTATATCTGATCTCCCAAGTCATTTACTCCCAAATCTTTACAGAAACTGATAACAATAAAAGAGCCTTAAGAGATTCCATGAAACATAGGAGAAAACACCAAAACAAGTCCTTAATGTCTAAGAGGATATGGAAGGACATGGTTATTTCAATGTGACTCTTCTGAAAAGTAAATAAGGTGGTTTGTGTTCCTATATTGATGATTAGAATTTGAGGAGTGTCTGCTAACATTAAAATAAAAACTTGGTGGAGTAAAGTGAACAGCAGTGGGGCCAAGAGGACTCATACATCCCCATTCTTTCCAACAGCCTCTGCCTAAAAACAACAATTATATAGTGCTTTCTAGTTTACACAACACTTTCCTCATGACAACACTCTGGGCGTTTAAGGTCAGAGCATGACTACCTCCATTTTACAGATGAGGAAACAAGAGACATTGTGTATTTTGTGGAACGAACATTCAAAAAGATCTGGTTTTAAATCCTGATTCTACTACTTAACTTGAGTGAACTTGGGCAAACACTTAAAACTCTCTGGGCCTCAATTACCTTATCTGTAAAATGAGGGGGTTGTATTACAAGGGTTCTAAAGTTCCTTCCAGTGTTGATACCTTTCATTCTTCCTGGAATGCTTTGATCTCTTTGCCTCCTTAATTCTCTATCTTGTATCATATAAATCTGTGTGCCTGTTGTATTCTCCACAGTCCAATATCAAACTCCTTGAGAGCTGGAACTTTTGTATTTTTCTACAGGTTCTAGTACAGTGTCTTACATAAAAGAGGGTCCTAGCCCTTGCCACTCTTCTGTTTTACAATCTATACAAAACCCTTACCTTCTACTTTAGAACTGACAAAAGGTAAGAGTCTAAAAATAATAAATGAAAAACATATACAGCACTGAATTTAAATTGAACTCCCTGTAAAAGGAAAGCTTAGGGAGCTCGAACTGTAGAAAAACTAGGCCTCCACCAGGGCCTCTTTTTTTAAAAAATCAGGCGTTCTAAAACCTTTTTCTGTGGCAGTCTGATGAAGCCCTTTTCTTCGATTCCTATTTCATCTACGCACCAGACTTGTGAAGATCAAATGAGAGAATATTATTATTATGCTTAGCACATAGTAGGCACATAAATGCTCAGTTCCTACCCCCAACCTAATTCTCTGTTCCTAGCTTGAGAGGCCTCAGCTTCAAATCCTACTCCTACTAGTCAGCTCCAAATCCTACTCCTACTAGTGTTGTTTTTTTTTTTTTAATGAACTATGCTTACCCTGGACAAGTCACTTAGCCTGCTAGGGCCTCAGTTTCCTCATATACAAAGGGAGGAGGTTGGACTAGATGGCTTCTGAGGTTCCTTTCCAGCCCTAGGTCTATGAATTTATGAAATACATCCAAATCTTTTAGGAAGAGCTCCCTTCCTTTCTAAATGGCCGACAACGTTACGTTTCAATTAGGCACTGGTGACAATAATGGCACAATTTTTAGTTCCTTTCCCAAGTCGCTGGCCTCCCGACATCTTGCTCCCCGCTGCCCCCGGCCTAGGTGGCAGACGCCCGCTTTCATCCAGGTCCAGGCCGCGGCCCAGTGTTTTCTCTGGGTCTCACGGGTTTCCGCCGCTGGGGACCTCGGCACGTTCCGTTAATGTTAACGGCTCCAAGGGTGCGGCTCGGGGCGGATCCAGTCTCAGTTACTCTAGCCCTTTCCTAGACAGAAATTACGCGACAACACCCCCTGCCCCTTGCCCCGACGTCCGGTGGAGGAAGATGAAGAAGAAAAAGAGCAAGGCCTCCCGCTTCTGCCATTCATCCCTCCCCCAGTCCTGGGCTGGACCCCCGGAGCCTGATGCCTTCCCGAAGTCTATGACGAACTCACGCGTCCGACCCTCCCTCCTCGGGGGCGATTCCTTCATCTATCAACTGCCGGATTTTCTGGGGGGTCACCTCTGAGGAGCGGACCCCAGAACTCCGAGTTTTTTCCTCTCCAGCAGCAACCACGGGAGCAGGACTGGGTGACTCCATCTTGGTCCCTTCTCAAAGTATTACCCCCTAGGTCCTAAAACCTCAAGCACTTCCGTTCCGGGAGGATAAACTGCCACAGGAACTGTTAGAGACCAAAGATGCTAGGACTGGGAAGTAGAAAGGCAGGGGGCGTCTCCTTTTTTTGCGGCATCCTGCTTGGCTAACCCTCCAGCTGATAAATCTTTATTAACAGTCTCAAGCCTCGAAGAGCTTCCCGAAGGCTCTTCATAAAGGATTTGGACGTATTTCGTATTTCTTATAGACTTGGAGCTGGAAAGAGATCTCCGAAGCCACATAGTCCAACCTCCTTCCCCCCCAGTTTTTGACAAAAAAAAAAATTGAGTTCCATATTCTCTTCCTCCCTCCTTCCCTTCCTCCCTTCTGCTCCCCAAGACGGATAGCAATCTCATATAGATTTAAATGTGCAACGTAAAGGAAGAAGGGGGGAAGGAAGGAGGAGAAGGAAAAAAAAAAGAATATTTTGTTCTGTATTTAGATTCCATTAGTTCTTTCTATGGCAATGAAGGGCATTTTTCCTCATGAGCCTCTGGGACTGTCTTGGATCACTATACTGCCTAGAATACCTGGGAAATTAACAGTTATTTATCAAAAAATATTGCTGTTATTTTGTAACAATATTTGTTCTGATTCTGTTAATTTCATTTTGCATCTGTTCAAGTAAGTCCTTCCAGGCCAGCCTCCTTTTAAAGAGGGGGGAAACTAAGACCCTACCTTGTACAGCACTGAATAGGTCCTTAAAAATATCAGAAGTAGGGAGAGGGGACTAGGGAATAGAAAGCCAGAACTGGAGAGAGGACATTCTGAGTTCAAATTTAGCCTCAGATACTTCCTAGCTGTATGACCTTGGAGCTCATCCTTAGTATGGATTCTAAGACAGAAGGTGAGGGTTTGTTGTTGTTGTTGTTTGTTTGTTTGTTTTTAAATCAGGAGTAGGATTTGAAATTGACTCTTTTCAAGTCAGAGCCAGAAAATCACAATCCACGGTCAGAGAATTGCAGAAAACAAACTGTCAACATGGAATCTAGAAACCCCAAACTTGTAGCCTAATAAGATCTGATGAACCCTAAATTTTAGGACTAGCTGATAAGCCGGAGACCCCAAAGCTTGTACTGGTTCCCTGTTCCCATGAGAATCCACTCTGAAGAATCTCAGTCTAGCAATCTTGGACTGAATAATGAACCCTAAGGTAAAAGACAATTCCTGTCAGGTGAGGCCAACCCCAAGCCAGTTGACTTGTCTTGTCTCCAGAAGCCTCTCCCACTGTAAGACATCCTCCTTTTGAGGACTGATTATTTAACCTTCCTTAAATATATAGTAAGAGATTAATATCTGCTTCTGTTTTATGGGTGAATTCATCCCATTCACATTCATAGTTATAATTATCAATTTTGTATTCCCCTCTGTCTTATTTTCCCCTTTTGATCCTGCTCTTTTTCCTTTTGCTCTGTCCTCCCCACCAATGTTTTCATTTTTATCACCCCTCCTCACTTTCCCCTCCTCCTATTAGCATCCTTCTTCCCTTGTCTTATGCCTCTCCTACTCCTTTATAGGATAAGATAGGATTCTATACCCCAATGATTATGATTATTATTCCCTCTCTGAGCCAGTTACAGTGAGAGTAAAGTTTAAGTGTTACCACCCTCATCCTCCCTTCCACTGTAATAGTTTTTCACACCTTTTTAGGTGAGATAATTTACCCTATTCCAACTCTCCCCCCCATTTTCTCTTAGTAATCTTCTTTTTCACCCCTTGATTTTTTTTTGCATATCATATCATCCTAATCAGCGTACTTCTACACCTTCTGTCTATGTATACTCCTTCTAGTTCTACTACTGATAAAAAAATTTTAAGAATTACAAATAGCCTCTTTAGTAGAAAGACATAGAGTTTGACTTTATTGAATCCCTTAACTTTTCTCTTTCTAGTTTACCTTTTTAGGCTTCTCTTGGGACTTGTGTTTGGACATTAAATTTTTTGTTTAGGTCTTCATCAGGAATGCTTGGAAAGCCATCTTATTGAATAAATGTTTTTTTCCCCCTGAAAGAATATATTAATTTTTTCTGGGTTGTAAGCCTAGATTTTTTGCCTTCTGGAATATCATATTCCACATCTTCAATCCTTTAATATGGAGGCTGCTAAATCCTGTGTAATCCTAACTATAGCTCCATAGTATTTGAATTTCTTTCTGGCTGGTTGCAGTATTTATTCCTTGGCTTGGAGGGTTCTTGAATTTAGCTCTTATATTTCTTTTTATTTTTTAAATTTTATTTAGTCAATATAGAACATTATTCCTTGGTTACAAGAAACATATTCTATCCCTCCCTCCCCTATCCCCATCCATCCCATAGCCCACACATAATTCCACTGGGTATAACATGTGTCCTTGATCAGAACCTATTTCCATGTTGTTGATGTTTGCACTGGGATGATCATTTAGAGTCTATATCCCCAATCATATTCCCCTCAAGCAGTTGTTTTCCTTCAGTGTTTCTACTCCCACAGTTTTTCTTCTGAATGTTGATAGTGTTCTTTCTCATAGATCCCTCTGGGTTATTCAGGATCATTGCATTGCAACTAATGGAGAAGTCCCTTACATTCTATTGTACCACATTGTATCAGTCTCTGTGTACAATGTTCTCCTGGCTCTGCTCCTTTCATTCTGCCTCAATTCCTGGAGGTCATTCCATAGCTATTATATTTCTGGCAGTTGTCATTTCAGGATTTCTTTCTGGAGGTGATCTGTCTATTTTTCTCTCTTATTCAAGAATATCAGGGGAGTTTTCATTGATAATTTGTTGTATTATGATGTCCAGGATTTTCTTTTTTAATCATGGCTTTCAGATAGTCCAATAATCCTTAAATTGTCCCTCCTGGATCTATTTTCCGAGCCATTTGGTTTTTCAATGAGCTATTTTACATTTTCTTCTGTTCCTTTTGTTGTTGTTCTTTTGATTTTGTTTTATTGTTTCTTGATGCCTCATGAGATCATTAGCTTCTAGTTGCTCAATTCTAATTTTTAAGAAATTACTTTCTTCCATGAGCTTTTGAGCATTCTTTTTCATTTGGCTAGTTTCTTTTTGCATTGCTTTCATTTCTCATCCCCATTTTTCCTCTACCACTCTTAAATGACTTGAAATCTTTTTTGAGGTCTTCCAGAACCTGAGTCCAATTCATATTTTTCTTTAAAGCTTTGCATGTATTTGTTTTGCTTTCACTGTCCCCTTCTCTGACCCTTCCTCTTTGTCGCTATAAAAAATCTCTGTGGTTAGGTGTTTTCTTGGATTTTTGCTCATTTTCCTAGCCTTTTTCTTGACTTTCATTAAAAAAACCCCACTCTTACCTTTCATCTTAGAATCAGTACTGTGTACTGGTTCTAAGGCAGAAGAGTGGTAAGGGCTAGGCAATGGGAATTAAGTGACTTGCCCAGGGTCACACAGATAGGAAGCATCTGAGGCCAGATTTGAACCCATCTTTAGGCCTGACTCTCAAGGCACTGAGCCACCCAGCTGCTCCTGACTTTCACTTTTATTTTAAAGGTAGATTCTATTCTCAGGGAGGATAGGACTTTTCTAAATTTCAGTTCGTTCTCGATGCTACCCTTAGCCTTATTTCTGGGTTTCTGAAAGTTTCAGTTCTTCCAAGGTGGTATGGTGGCCTATTGGCTGAGAGCTCTAAGAGTCAACTTTCACTGCATATTCAATAACCTTCTGAGACTGCTGATGGCTCAAATTCTAGCCTCAGGCTTGTGCAAGAGCTTTTGGTCTCACTCTGGGCTTTATCAGGTCAAGCACACTGTGGACTGCCTTGCCCTAGGACTCCACCTTGAGCTTTGATAAAGGCTAGCTACCTTTGGGCTCCCACAGGCCAGCACTTAGAACTCTCTTCACTGGGGATCCAGGAGCCTAGCTCTGAGTTTACACTGCCCAGGAGTGCCCCACAGACTAGACTGCCTCAGACTAGTATTCAGGTCCTCAATACAAGATTGGCCTGGGGCTCCTGGACCCTCTCTGGGCTTATACAGATCAGGTGCTCAACACAGATTGCCTTGGACTGGAATTCTGTCTCTTACTGCAGGTTTGCTTAGAACTTCACAGGTGTACATTGGGTTATATTGCTATTGATTTAGCCAGACTCAGGGTCTGGATATTGGCGTGGGCCCAGGGGGAATTGCTGTTGGCTTGTTCCTTGCTCCTTGTTTTAGCCTCCTGCTAGCTGTGCTCCCCTCTCACCTCAGTGACTGAGACATTCTCTCCCTGTGTTTCAAGTTGTTTTGTCATGAAAGTTACTTCATTGTGTCCCTTTGTTGGTTCTTTCACTCCAGTATTCATTTTGTGGTGTTATTTTAAGATTGGTCGAAGAGAGTCTCATCATGGTTTCCGGTTTCTCTGTTTCTACTCTGCCATCTTGGTTCTTCCTCCAGTAGGTGCTCTTACTATTTCTTGACTAAGCCAGAGTTGAATAGGAGGAAGAGAGTAGTGAGCAAGATTACATCTTTGAAATTGAAAAATGTTTTTCATGACCCCAAAGTTTCTCCCTAAAACAAAGGCCTATTTTTAAAAAATCAATATACTTTTTTTTTAACCCTTAATTTCTGTCTTAGAATTGTAAATGAGTATATTTGTTCCAAGGTAGAAGAGCAGTTAGGGCTAGGCAACAAAGTTTAAGTGACTTGCCCAGAGTCACACAGCCAGGAAGTACCTGAGGGGATGATTTCAGACGGAACTTGGAAACACCTACATGAATTGATGCAGAATGAAATAAGCAGAATCAAAAGAACATTGTATGTAATAAGAACAATATTGTGGGATGATAAACTGTGAAAGACAACTACTCTCAGCAATATAATGAACAAGAAATTCTGAGGGACTTATGACAGAGAGTACTATCTACCTCCAGAGAAAGAACTGCTGGAGTTGGAATGCAGATCAAAGCATATGCTTTTTCACTTTAATTTATTTGGAGTTTTTATGGGGGGGAGTGGGTTTATATGAATATTACAAAAACAAACAATATGGAAATATATTATGTATGATTATACATGTGTAACCCAGAACAAATTGCTTACCAGCTCTGGGAATGGAGAGAGAAGGAAGGGAAAGAGACAATTTATTTTTTTTTCTCCTTTTAAACATTATTTTATTTGGTCATTTTGAAACATTATTCATTGGAAACAAAGATCATTTTCTTTTCCTCCCCACCCCCATAGCTGATACGCGATTCCACTGAGTATCACATGTGTCCTTGATTCGAACCCATTTCCATGTTGTTGGTATTTGCATTAGGATGTTCATTTAGACTCTCCTCAGTCATATCCCCTCAACCCCTGTAGTCAAGCAGTGGCCTTTCCTTGGTGTTTTATTCCAAAAATTTGTCCTCTGCTTGTGGATAGTGTTTTTTTTTCTCCTAGATCCCTGCAGATTGTTCAGGGACATTGCATTGACACTAATTGAGAAGTCCATTACATTCCATTGTACCACAGTGTATCAGTCTCTGTGTACGTTTTCCTGGTTCTGCTCCTTTCGCTCTGCATCACTTCCTGGAGGTTGTTCCAGTATCCATGGAATTCCTCCACTTTATTATTCCTTTTAGCACAATAGTATTCCATCACCAACATATACCACAATTTGTTCAGCCATTCCCCAATTGATGGGCATCCCCTCATTTTCCAATTTTTGGCCACCACAAAGAGCACAGCTATGAATATTCTTGTACAAATCTGTTTCCTTATTATCTCTTTGGGGTACAAGCCCAGCAGTGCTATGGCTGGATCAAAGGGCAGACAGTCTTTTAGTGCCCTTTGGGCATAGTTCCAAATTACCCTCCAGAATAGTTGGATCAATTCACAACTCCACCAGCAATGAATTAATGTCCCAACTTTGCCACATCCCCTCCAGCATTCATTACTTTCCTTTGCTGTCATCTTAGCCAATCTGCTAGGTGTGAGGTGATACCTCAGAGTTATTTTGATTTGCATCTCTCTGATTATAAGAGATTTGGAACACTTTTTCATGTGCTTATTAATAGTTTTGATTTCTTTATCTGAAAACTGCCTGTTCATGTCCCTTGCCCATTTATCAATTGGATAATGGCTTGATTTTTTGTACAATTGATTTAGCTCTTTGTAAATTTGAGTAATTAAACCTTTGTCAGAGGTTTTTATGAAGATTGTTTCCCAATTTGTTGCTTCCCTTCCCTTCTTAGTTACATTGGTTTTGTTTGTACAAAAACTTTTTAATTTGATATAGTCAAAATTATTTATTTTGCATTTTGTGACTCTTTCTAAGTCTTGCTTGGTTTTAAAAATCTTTCCCCTCCCAAAGGTCTGACATGTATACTATTCTGTGTTCGCCTAATTTACTTATAGTTTGCTTCTTTATGTTTAAGTCATTCACCCATTTTGAATTTATCTTGGTGTAGGGTGTGAGGTGTTGATCCAAACCTAATCTCTCCCACACTGTCTTCCAATTTTCCCAGCAGTTTTTATCAAATAATGGATTTTTGTCTCCAAAGCTGGGGTCTTTGGGTTTGTCATAGACTGTCTTGCTGAGGTCATTTACCCCAAGTCTATTCCACTGATCCTCCTTTCTGTCTCTTAGCCAGTACCAAATTGTTTTGATGACCACTGCTTTAGAGTATAGTTTGAGATCTGGGACTGCAAGTCCTCCTTCCTTTGCATTTTTTTTTCATCATTTCCCTGGATATCTTTGATCTTTTGTTCTTCCAAATGAACTTAGTTATGTTTTCTTCTAATTCAGTAAAGAAGTTTTTTCATAGTTCAATGGGTATGGCACTAAATAAGTAAATTAATTTGGGTAGGATTGTCATTTTTATTATGTTAGCTCATCCCACCCATGAGCAATCAATGTTTTTCCAATTATTTAGACCTAGTTTTAACTGTGTGGAGAGTGTTTTGTAGTTGTGTTCCTATAGTTCCTGTGTTTGTCTTGGCAGATAGATTCCCAAGTATTTTATATTGTCTAGGGTGATTTTAAATGGTATTTCTCTTTCTAATTCTTGCTGCTGAGATGGATTAGAGATATAAAGAAATGCTGATGACTTATGCGGGTTTATTTTGTATCCTGCAACTTTGCTAAAGTTGTTGATTATTTCAAGTAACTTTTTGGTTGATTCTCTAGGATTTTTTTAAGTAAACCATCATATCATCCACAAAGAGTGATAGCTTGGTCTCCTCATTGCCAATTTTAATACCTTCAATTTCTTTTTCTTCTCTAATTGCTTTTGCTAGTGTTTCTAGTACAATGTTAAATAATAGAGATGATAATGGGCATCCTTGGTTCACTCCTGATCTTATTGAGAAGGCTTCTAGTTTATCCCCATTGCAGATGATGTTTGCTGATGGTTTTAGATATATACTGTTTATTATTTTTAGGAAAGGCCCTTCTATTCCTATACTTTCTAGTGTTTTCAATAGGAATGGGTGTTGTATTTTATCAAAGGCTTTTTCTGCATCTATTGAGATAATCATGTGATTTTTGTCAGTTTGCTTA
Source organism: Monodelphis domestica (assembly GCF_027887165.1). Classification (NCBI taxonomy): domain Eukaryota; kingdom Metazoa; phylum Chordata; class Mammalia; order Didelphimorphia; family Didelphidae; genus Monodelphis; species Monodelphis domestica. The sequence goes on from NC_077231.1 coordinate 202,274,845, forward strand.
TTAATATGGTCAATTATGTGGATGGTTTTCCTAATATTGAACCATCCTTGCATTCCTGGTATGAATCCTGCCTGGTCATAGTGGATAACCCTTGTGATGACTTGCTGGAGTCTTTTTGCTAGTATCCTATTTAGGATTTTTGCATCTATATTCATTAGGGAGATTGGTCTATAGTTTTCTTTCTCTGTTTTTGACCTGCCTGGCTTTGGGATCATTACCATCTTTGTGTCATAAAATGAATTTGGTAGAACCCCTTCTTTGTTTATTCCGTCAAATAGTTTGTTTAATATTGGGATTAGTTGTTCTTTGAATGTTTGATAGAATTCATTTGTGAATCCATCTAGACCTGGGTTTTTTTTCTTAGGGAGTTCTTTGATTGCTTGTTCAATTTCTTTTTCTGATAAGGAGTTGTTTAGGTAATTTATTTCTTCCTCTTTTAGTCTAGGCAATTTATATTTTTGTAATATAAAAATATTATTTTTTTTATCAATCATGAGGTCAATCATGAGGATCTGATGGCAGGAATGAATCACCAACCAGGAAGTCCTCGATAGAGCCAACTCCACCAGCATCGAAGTCCTGGTCCTCAAAACCCAGCTACGATGGTCTGGACACGTCATCCGCATGGACCCACAGCGAATACCAAGACAGGTATTCTATGGTGAACTGTCAGCTGGACTCAGAAAACAAGGCCGACCAAAGAAAAGATTCAAGGATCAGCTAAAGTCAAACTTGAAGTGGGCTGGTATTATACCAAAGCAACTAGAACTCACTGCCTCTGACAGAAGCAGCTAGCGAACCCACATTAACCATGCTGCCACCACCTTTGAAGATGAGCGACGTCAACGTCTTGCTGCTGTGCGTGAACGCTAACACCAGGCCACAACCGCACCTCCCGTAACAACTGGCGTCCCAGGCCCCAGGTGCCACAAACTTTGCACCTCAGTCTTTGGACTTCAAAGCCATATGACGGTACACTGTAGATGATAATGCACAAAGACAATAGTCATTCTCGGTCACTGAGACTACCACTATCTGTATACCTATTTATGTCTTGTCCTTTCATCCTATACAGTTTGTCACTGTTCCCTCTAAGTGTACTTCTTTTTGCTGCCCAGGTAATAACAACAGTTTTTAAGAGTTAGCAACGACCTCTTTTCTTATAGGGATACATATCATTTTAACTTATTGAGTCTCTTAAAAATTTTTTTTGTTTTGTTTTGTTTTTCTTTTTTCCCTCTTTTTTAAATTACCTTTTAATGATTCTCATGAGTTCAGTGCTTGGACATCAAATTTTCTGTTCAGGTCTGGTCTTTTCTTTATGAATTCTTGGAATTCTTCTATTTTGTTGAATGACCATACTTTCCCCTGTAAGAATATAGTCAGTTTTGCTGGGTAGTTGATTATTGGTTGTAGACCTAGTTCACTTGCTTACCGGAATATCATATTCCATGCCTTTTGGTTTTTCAGTGTGGATGCAGCCCGATCCTTCCTGCATTATCCTCACTGTGGTTCCATGGTATCTGAATGACTTCTTCTTGGCAGCTTGTGATATCTTTTCTTTGGTCTGATAGTTCTTGAATTTGGCTATAACATTCCTGGGTGTTGTCAGTTGGGGATTAAGTACAGGAGATGATCTGTGGATTCTTTCAATCTCCACTTTTCCCTCTTGTTATAGAATATCGGGGCAGTTTTCTTTAATAATTTCCTGTAATATAATGTCCAGGCTTTTTCTTTTGTCATGGTCTTCTGGGAGACCAATGATTCTTAAATTGTCTCTCCTTGAACGATTTTCTAAATCCTCTGTTTTGTGAATAAGATGCTTCATATTTTCCTCAATTTTTTCATTCTTTTGGTATTGTTTTATAGTGTCCTGCTGCCTTGTGAGGTCACTTAATTCTAGTTGTTGTATTCTTTTTCTTAAAGACTGGATTTCATCCCTGGCTTTTTGGTCATCCTTTTCCTTCTGGTCTGATTTTCTTTGGAGGTCATCTTTCATCCTCTTTACCTCATCTTTCATCTCCTTTTTCTCATCTTTCATCTTCTTCACCTTATCTTTCATCTCCTTTGCCTCATTTTCCAGCTGGTTGATTTTGGCTTTCAAGACACTATTTTCTGTTTCCAGATGATTTATCTTAGTTTTTAAGTTCTTTTCCCAATTGTCTTCAGCCTCCCTTAATTGTGTTTTGAATTGCATTTTGAGTTCTTCTAAAGCCTGTATCCAATTCACTGGGATTTCTTATTTTTCCTTTGCTGATCCCTCCCCCTCTGTTTCATTCACTCTTTGCTCATTACCTGTACAGAAGCTATCTATTGTAATTTCTTTCTTTTTCTTTTGCTTGCTCATGTTTACCCCTTCTTTGCTCCCTGTATTTGTCTGTGTTCTTGCTCCTCTCATTTTTTTTGGTTTTGGGGCTGTCAGTCTCCCCTCTTGGAGCTTTGTCAGATTTCTTGGTAGTCTCTGGGGGAGGAATGTTGGCTTCCCTGTCCTCTGGAGGCTTTTGATCGGATTAAGTTCAACTGGGTTGGGCTGTATGTGATCTGAAGCCAAAGACTCCTAGAAGGCTGGAGCCAAATGGAAGGTCTCAGCCGCCCATGCTCTTTCCAATTCTCCAGCTGCTTCTCCGCTGCCTGCATTCCACGCTCTAGCCTGGCACAGCACTGTCCACAAGGTACACCAGTACCTTTGCCGGCCCAGAGGTTCCTGTCCTTGCAGGAGGCCCTGTACTCTATGGGGGAGAGGTCCTGGCCTCCCTGAGCTCTGAGGACTCCTGATGGGATTAAGTTCAACTGGGTTGGTCTGGATGTGCCCTGAGGCAAAAACCTCCAGTGAGCCTGGAGCCATATGGAACGACCCAGCCAAAGGACTACAGGCTCTTTGGTCTCTCTCTGACTGCTTCCCTGCCACCTGTGTTGGATGCTCTGAGCCTGGTCCAGGTTGCTCTCAAGGTACACCCTCCAGACCAGCACCTTTACCCACTCAGAGGTTCCCGCTGCCACTGGGGGCTCAGCGCTCTGGGTTGGGGGGGAGGGGTCCTGGGACCTTCCTTCTGCCTTCCCCTTAGACCCCAGTGTTCTCAGATTCTGGCTTTTGGGGGGGGTGTACCTTTTGAATTGAATCCAGAAGGAGGGTTCCCTGCCTCTGTCCTGTTGTTAAGTTTGAATTTCAGTCCCCTAGAAGTATTCAGTTTGTGATCGGTAAGGAAGGGTTTTCAGAGGTCTGAACTTTTGCTGCTTCTAAGCCGCCATCTTGACTCCGCCTCCAGAAAGATATAATTTAGATCATATAACTTCTAAAAACTTTTGTTGAAAATTATTACATGTCATTAGTAAGGTTAAATATTTTTTACCAAAAAAAAAAAAGGATCTGAAGCCAGATTTGAACAAAGGTCCTCCTGTTTCAAGGCTTGATCTACTGAGCCACCTAGCTTTCCCCTATCAAAATGTTTATCATAAATATATGGCTGCAAATCATAGATGATTACTGATGAATTCAAATTCTGAAGAGACATTTAATTTAATTTAATTTAATTTAATTTGGGCACCAAAGATGGTATAAAAGATAATCAAGGAGATGTATAACAGGAAGGGAAGTAGCTCAATCACATAATGTGAAGTCTCCTATAGACTAATTTTGGACTCACTTGTGTCTAGGTGCAATCTAGAAACCCTTATACTTATAGCCTTGTGAGTTCTGATAACCCCCCAGTTTAGTTAGCTTGAAGGTGAAGACCTCAAGTTTGTCTTTGTCACATGAGTTTCCCCCTGAAGGAGAAACCCAACTTCTTGAGTCTCAGACTAACAATAGACCCTAAAGTAGTTTAGGTGGGGCTAGCTAATCCCATCAGGTGTTAAGTATCTCTTTTGTCCCAATGGTTTCTCCCCTTAGGCCAAAGTCCTTTACCAAGGTAGCCCAGCCCTTGACTGGATCTTTCCCTTTTGTGTCCATTATAAAGCATCAGCCTCTCACTGTTTTTCCAGTCTAGAACTCTTCATTTTTTTTGTTACCATTGTAAAGTTAATCAACTGTACTCTCCCATCCTCAGTCCTCAGTTCCCCTAAAAGGGAATTTAAGCTTCCCAATTTTTATGGCACCTCAGAGTTTCCATCTAGCATGGTGGCACTCCCAGGACAGTGACCAGAGCAGCCAGAGTCTGGAGACTCAGAGCACAGCTCTGAGAGGAGGCCTAATTAAAGCACCCTCCCCTTCTTAATTAAAAAGTGGTTTTTCTAACTATTTAATAGTTCTTCTTGTTGTTGTTTAACACTTGGCATCAACAAAACATTAAGAGAACTAGTAGAAGAAAAACCACCAGGATTTTTGGAGAGTTCTAGTGGAGGTTTTATGGGAGAACCTGGATAAGAGAAGAACAGGATATAGAAAGTATGAATGGGTTTCATTCTTGTCAACGTGGAAATCTAGAAGTCCCCAGTTTACTTAGTTTGGAAGTAGAAATCCCAGGTTTTGACCTTGTCACAGGAGAATTTTCTCCCTGAGGGAAGGTCCTACTTCACCAGACTATAGACAAACCACTTCAGGTGGGAGATAAACCCAATCTGAAGTCAAGTGACTCTTTGGCACAGTGGTAGCACATCAGCCTTGAAAACTGAAGGTCCTGAATTGTGATCTCCCACCTGAAGTAGATTGTCTATTGTCTGGTGAAGTGGAACCTTCCCTCGGGGAAAACTCTCCTGTGACAAGGTCAAAACCTGGGGTTTCTACCTCCCAACTAAATAAACTTGGGCTTTCTAGATTTCCACTTTGACAGTCTGTACAATTCAATTCAACAAGCTCTCAAGTGCCTAATAATAGTACTGGTTACCATATCTATATATACATATGTGTATTTTATATATACAGGTATCAATCACTGGTTATGTATATCCCACAATTGGAAAATCCAATGTACAATTTTTGGGCCTTCTCTTTATACCAGAGAAAAGGTCTGAATTTTTTTTTCCTTTTATGGAGTGTTTACAGTACCTTATTGTAAAATTTGGCTTAAGTATTTGGTCATAAGCAATATGTAGACCAATATTAATATTCCTAGCTTTTTGTGTGTTGTCCACTGTCTTTTACATTCTTTTTACAAACTTTTTATACTTAATTTAACTTAAAAAAAGTTTCCAACTTTTTTCTGTGTCATCTGCTGGCATTCGAGGTTTGTCTGCAGCTTCTGCAAAACTCCAAAAGTCCCCATTTAATTTCTTATGCTGACCAGAAATATATGGAAACCATGATAGGGAAAGTTGTGAAAGAAATATGTGATAGGGAAAATATTTAAACTCTTTAAGGTTCATAAAGTGCTTTACAAATATCATCTAATCCTCACAACAACACTAGTATTTTCACTATTTTACACTTGAAGAAATAAGGCTACTAGAGGTTAAGTGACTTACCCATAGTCATACAGCTGGTAGTGTCAATCTGAAATGGTGCACTTCACAAGTGAGTCCGGACACCCAGAATTTCAATTATTGGAACCATGATTTATTAATAAAAGAACAAATAAGGAATCTACCAGCTGGAACAGACTTCCCTAGTGGAAGCTGCTCCGATCTAACATTTTGGAACAGTTTATATAGGGTTACAGTATACAAAGCTATTTCCTTTTACATATAGGTTCTTAATCAAACAAACCTTATCACCAATACAGGAATGTGGGGACTGAGATGAGGAGACAATCCTCAGATTTATCTGGGGGCTGTTATTTAGGGGTTGTTTATTTTTGTATCCATTTAGTCACCTAGCCCTAGTTAGCCATATGTTATCTTGCTTCCATCCTGAACTCTTTGATAGTCCTGAAATTCCTTTTGCTTTCCTGCCCATTCTAATTCTCACCCCCAAGCTAAGTAGAGCCTGGTCTGCTGTCTGCATAAACAGCCTGACTTCCTGGGGGAGGGAAGCCAGGTCTGTTCCCTAAAAAAATGCTGGCAGGGATTTATCTGCTTTATCTACTTTAATTTTACTATTCTCCCCTTTTGGAACTACTTCAAATCTGGATTTTAACTCAATTCCTCCCAATTCCAGGTCCTGCATTGTATTACTATGCCACTAAGGGGTATATATGCCACTACTGTGTGCTAGGAAACATTTTAGGTATTGGGTTTATGTAAAAAATTAATCCTTATCATCAAGGAGTTTTAATTCTGCTTAGTGTAAGATGAAAGGGATAAGCTATACATAGATAAGTAAATTAAAAGTGGATACCACTAGCAATTGGGGAGATCAGGATAATCTTTGTGTAGTAAGTGACTCTCAAGCCTTGGAGAAAGTAGGGATTCTAAGAGGTTGTATGATATTGAAATCGCTTTAAAAGAATGATATATAGTAATTTAAGGTCGCCAAGGAATTCACTTATGTAATTCCTAAATGAAACACTCAAGTCAGCTGCCAAATTTTTATGGTGTCTTAATTACAGCAGGAGGAAGAAAATATTAGAGGGAGAGAGAGAGAAGGAAAGAAGTTTAACTCAGAACCACTCTGGCTCAGGCTGAGCCAAAGTGGGAGTTAAGGCCTTGGATAGCCAAGGCAGGGAAAGGGATCAGTCCTTATCACTCACGTGACCAATCTGAAGGAAAGCAGTCTTCGGGTCTCCTCCAACCTCAAGCATCAGCCTCGAACTGAACTCTAGCCCTCCTCACTGGAAGTCCCAAGAACTCCAGAGGCTGTTCTCTACCTCACTTCCTACGTCTCACAAGTGCCAATGGTGGCCCTAGCTTGAGCTAGGACCACCCAGAGGTCTGTCCTTTTTTTGCACATATCTGTTGAAGGCCATATTCTCAAATAAATAAATCTTGAGTTTGCTGCAGCTCTTCCTAATGTTGATACACTGAGTAGGGTGGAGAATGTAGTTTCCAAGACCTGATTCTGTTATTTCAAGTATCTCTATTGTTATTGATCAGGAAATAGCTAAATCGGATCTTCTAAAGAATGGTCTGAATAGGGTGGAGTAGTTTTGAAATTCACAGTTGTGATAAGGAAGGCATATATTCTAGGCATAAGAGGACAGCCTGTAGAAAGGCACAGAAATGGAAAATGGAATATTGTACATAGAGAACAACCCTGTAGATACAGTAGTTTATAAAGTGTGAAGGGGAATAAATGTGAAATAAGTCCAGAAAGAAAGCCAAATTGTGAAGGATTTTCAATGTCAAGCAGCATAATTTATTCAATCCCAGAAGTAATACACACACACACACACACACACACACACACACACACACATACACATACACACACATATATATATATATATAAATCCTTACCTTCTATCTTAGAATCAATAGTTTGAATTGGTTCCAAGGCAGAAAAGTGGTAAAGACTAGTCAGGGTCCCACAGCTAGGAAATATGAGGCCATACTTGAACCCAGGACCTTCTGCCTTTAGGCAAGCTTTTAAAGAATGATACTAAGGGAAGCTAGATGGCTCAGTAGATTTAGTGTCAACCCTGGGGACAGGAGGTTCTGGGTTCAAATCTGGCCTCAGATACTTCCTAGCTGTGTGACTCAGGGCAAGTCACTTAACCTGGGGTTAATACCTAGGCCTTACCTGTCTTCAGCCTTGGAACCCATACTTGGAATTTATTCAAAACATAAGGGAATGGTTTATTTAAAATTAAGGGGGGAGGGGTTTGATACTGATAAATTAGGGTGTCCAGAAAAGATTCAGGTAGATACCATGACAAGTAGTTAAAGGGGAGAATACCAACAACTGCTGTAATCAGGTGAGTTATGCTTTGAAGGGAGGTCAGGATTCTAGGATATGGAGGGAAGTAGGGAGAACATTCCAGGCATGAAGGACAGCCTTGCAAAGTCAAAGAGATGGGAGAAGGAATGGCATATATCAGAACGGCAAGTTTGCCAGTGTGGCTGGAACAAAGAATGCATAAGAGAGTTATTTGAAAGTCTGAAATGATGGTTTGGAGCCATATGATAAAGGACTTTAAAATGGCAAATGAGAGTTTGTGTTTTATACCAGACATGAGAGTCATGAAACCTCTTGAGCAAAGGAATGCTGGCTTGGGCTGTCCAGTCCTTTAAGAGTATCAATATTGTACTTGTAGCCTTGTAAAGGATGGATTGTAGAGGGAGATACTGGAGCCAAGGAGTCAAATTAGGAAGCTTTGTTTTTTTGTTTTTTTTTTTAAACCCTTACCTTCGGTCTTGGAGTCAATACTGTATATTGGTTCCAAGGCTTTGAAAGAAGTCTAGGTAAGAGATGGTAAAGGCTTTAAGTAAGATGGTGGCTTTGTGGATGGAGAGAAGGGGAAGGATGGAAGAGATGTAGAAGTAGAATTTACAAAACTGAGCTATTGGAGAGGAAGAAACTATCACTGAGTTCCTTGTTTGTTGTTTAGTCATTTCCAATCATGTCCAACTCTACATGACCCTATTTGGCGTTTTCTAGGGCAGAGATACTTGACTGGTTTGCCATTTCTTTCTCTAACTTACTTTATAATTGAAGATATAACTTATTTTATAAATGAAGAAACTAAAAGTCCACAGGGTTAAGTGACTTGTCTAGGGTTACACAGCTAGTATATGTCTAAGGTCAGATTTGAATTCAGAAAGATGTCTTCCTGATTCTAGGTGCAGCACTTTATCCATTACACCATCTAACTGCCCCCATTGAGCTGTTAGGTCCATTGAAATATCCACGTAATGTGCCCTATCAGAACTCAAGAGGGGAGAATTCTGGGTTGTTGTTTTTTTGTGACTCTCCCCATTTGGAGTTGGATTAAATACCGCTCCAGAACACCCTTCATATCTCCTATCCTCAATCTTTTCTCCTGTCCCTACTTAAACTCAGTTTGGCTGAGGGTAATGGAGATAATGGACCTCTCATGGCTGAAGGAAACAAACCATTCTTGTCCATGGCAGTTTTCTATAATATTTCCCTGCCTAGACTTGCTTCTTGCTAACTTCAGACAAGTCGCTGAATCTCAGTTTCATCTTTAAAATGAGAGGTTTAAAGGTAGCTAGGTGGCTCAGTGGTTAAAGAGCTAGGCCTGGAGAAAGGAGGTTCTGGCTTCAAATATGGCCTTAGACATTTCCTAGCTTTGTGACCCTTGGCAAGTCACTTAACTCCAATTACCTGGTCGTTACTATTCTGCCTTGGAACTAATGGCTTACTATCAGTTCCAAGACAGAAGATGAGGCTTTTAAAAAGATAAAATGAGACATTTAAACTAAATAGCCTTTAAGGACCCTTGGAGCTCTAAATTTATGATTCTCTGAGCCTACAGTGGTGGTGACATAGTAATTGCTCATTCTTAGATTCATCTTTATCATAAAGAATACATACAAATGAATTATTAAGGAATCAGAATTTTAGAGCTTAGCTTAGCATGTTCCTTGTCCTAATTTCTCCTTGCATTTACCTCAGCCCTGTTAATTTTACAAGCAAATCAACTGAATCCCAAAGTGGTGAGTCACTTAACCTCATTTATGTAAAATGAGGACATTGGATTAGATGACTTCTGCATTCTTATTGTTGTTTTTGAGTCATTTCAGATGTGTCCGACTCTTCTTGACCCCATTGGGGGTTTTCTTGGCAAAGATACTAAAGTGGTTTGCAGTTTGCTTCTCCGGTTCTTTTGGCAGATGAAGAAACTGAGGCAAACAGGGTTAAGTGATTTGCTCAGGATCACCCAGCTATTATGTGTCTGAGGCTGGATTTGAACTCAGGAAGAAGAATCTTGGCTCCAGGTCTGGCAGTCCATCTACTGCACCACCTAGCTGCCCTGAGTTCTTACCCAGCTCTTTGCATAAAACTCCTCTGTTCACAAGTGTAGTTCAGATAGTTCAAATTAACTGTTAGACAAAGAATGAGTAGCACCTTAAAAAAGATTCCACTGATTTGATCTTCTTGAAATGGAAATAAAGTATTTTCCATAGAAAGTCCTTCCTTCTGGAATTTGCTGCCCCACTCTAGTCCAAAAGAGTCTTAGTGGATTGACCTTCAGGGCAGAATATTAAATTTCTCTACATTCCTAAGCAGGCACAGCATTTTGGCATTTTCTTTTCTCTCTTTCTTTTTTTTAAAGGAGAGTCCAAAGGCTGCATTTAATTTAATTGCTATACAGCACTTATATTTTGAGTCCATGCCCCAAAGGCCCTAGGCATTGGGTGTGCTTGCAATTAATCTCAAAAGCTGGAGTAAATTTTCATTTGTGTCAAAACTTGTATCTTTTATGTGGGGAAATTAAACATTTATAGTATGCTTTGCTCGAGGAAACAATTTCAGGTAAAGCTGACTTTTCAGTAACATTGAAACCTGGGGCCCTGACCTTTTTGGCTTGCAGGTATCTATGTTTCTGATAAAATGGGCCACATTCCAGTATTCATATTCATAAACTTTCCCAGGTTGATTCAATTGTATATTACACTGTCTTCTACCTCTTGTCTTGCAGTCTGTTTTTCGTCTTAGAATTGGCTCTATTTCAGCAGTTTTTATTGATTTATGTGTTGCTCTGAGGCATTGCATGGGTTATGGCCAACATCCTATGGGTGGAATATACATCTGTCATGACTGATGAAAGCTAGCAATTGTTTTCTCACTCAACCCCGTGACAGTCCCAGGTAATAAGTACTTCCAAGCCAAATACATTCAATTCTTATATGTGCTTTGGGTAAATCCTTCCATATGCTTCCTTGCCTGGAATATACTCTTTTGTCTTCATTGATACATTACCTTTAACACAACTGATCAACATAAACATAGATAAGACATGTACTTCCTGAAGTTAAGCAGAGTGATTTGAGTATTTACCATAATATCATATGAAACTTCGTAGTTTTGTAATTTCCTGCCTGTTAAAAGGAGGGAATAATGGGGATTTTAATTTGAATGAGATAGTACCAACTGTCAAAATTTGCCATTTAAGTTTGTCTTTATTTACATAATTGTAGTGGCTATGCATAGTATTCTTTTTGGGTCTGAAGTATTCATTTTGCGTGTAGTTATACAAATTTTATGTTAAATTTTTCACATTTGTAATTTCTTACCATGAACTTTCCTTTTTTTTTTACCATTGTGTACTTATCTCCTTTCCTGAACAATTTCTTCTTTCTTGGCCTCCCTGGCCCTGTTCTCTTCTGGTTCTTCTCATATCTGACAACTCTTTTCTCAGTCTCTTTTGCTAGATCAACCACCATGTCATACCCCCATAACTGTGAAACTCCTTTTCATCTTTCTCTGTATCCTCTTTTGGTGATTTAACCAGCTCTCATGGATTTCATAATCATTGCTATGTAGATGAATCCTAAATCTATATTTCTAGTTCAAATATCTTTTCTACACTCCAGAACCACATTAGCAACTGCCTGCAGGATAGTTGAGGGTCCCATTGACAGCTCAAACCAAACATGCTCAAAATAGTAGCTATTGTCTCCACCATCCTCACATTTCTCCTCCCTCTCCATGTTTCAATATTTCCATTGAGAATGCTACAATTTGACAAATGTGATGGATAAAAGAAGTATGGAAAGAATTATATGCAATGATGCAGAGCAAAGTAAGCAAAGTCAAGAAAAAAATCTGCCTGGTGATTACAACAATATAATGGAAGAACAACCATCACAAAACAATTAAAAGTAAAGGCTGTAAAATTGCACGGTCTTATGGGAGATGGAAAGTCTACTTGTGTGGGAAATGCTGAGGCTGGATTCCAACTCAGATTTGTCCTGACTCCAGACTAAGCATTTTGTCCATTTTACTACTACCTACCTTCACTGTTAACTGACAAAGATCAAGGATCATCCAGGTATGTGTGAAAAGGGAATTCTTTGTTCTCTTTATATATTCTGAGTTTACACTTGTGAAAGGGAATCCTTTATTTCCTTTGTCTATTTTGAGTTAACACTTGGTTAACAATAACTTAAGTATCCCTACTTAGTACCTCACTAGATTGTGAAGACAGGATTAACTCTCCTTTGTCCATTTTTGAATTGAACCAACAAAAGCTTGAACACCCTACTTAGCACTAGGTGGAGGAGCTCTCCACCTTTTCAACTCAATCAGCCAGGAAATAAGAATTCACACCTCAATCAGCCAAGAATCTGTGAATCCTTTTGATGAGTATTCACCTCTCCAGGAGATGAGAAGTGGTTCCCACAAACACTTCCCCCTGTGCAGTGCTGGGCAATTTGGAAACTGTGATGGACCCCTGTGAAGGGACAATTAGTCAAGCCCCAAACTCCTTCAGAGCAGATTGTCTTTGAGAAGATAGTCTGAAGAGATTGTCTTCTGGAGATAGTCTTAGATAGTCTTCAAGGGAGCATCACTGGAGACTATGGCTTGGATTGTGAGCTGGGCTTCTACTTGGACTCTGACTCTTGGATTACTTCACTGGATGAGTAAAAGGCTGACCCCTTTCCTAGCTTCTGGAGAGATTGGCTTCCATCTTGGAGGAGGCCCTGTGGTTGTTCACTACCAGCTTTCCTGGTTGAGAGCTAATTAATCTCTGCCTGGCTTAGGCAAACCTATAGCAAAACATTTAGGTTGATAGGATAGATAACTTCTCTATCCCTCTCATATTTCTCTTCTTTATTGTTTCTTCTCTATTTGTAAATTTTATAAATACATTTCTGACTCAAGATATAATAAATACTGGCAATCACATAATTTCATATAATCATCATCCAACCATTAATTTTAATCTTTACCTATGACAGTATAAGATTTGGATTTTTCAGACTATATTCAGAAAGGGAACTCACTTAATGCATGTGAGGCATAGTACATGGCATAGGAAAAGAAACACTAGAAGTTAGGAGACCTGGGTTTCTTAGTCCTGGTTTTATTACTTAATGACCTTCAACCTGTCTGGTCTTCAGTTGCCTCATCCACAAAATTAAAGGACTAGAAAATATTATTTCTAATTTCTTTCAGCTCAAAAATTCTATGAATTATCTCATGTACCTGGGCCAACCTTAGTCTTTATCAATTAATGGTAAAGGTAATTAGCTGAAAGTGGATATAGTTCTGAGCCTGGAGTCAGGAAGACCTGAATTCAGCCTCACACACTTACTCTGGGCAAGTCACTTAACTTTAGCAGCTACCTCCTAGGTTGATTGTGAAGATCAATGAAATAATATTTATAAAGCACTTTGTACAGTGTTTGATACTGTAAAAATGTACTTGAATCCAGGACTTCAATCCCCAGAAGTCCTTGGTCCACTTCCCCAGAATGCTTTGTAATCTCACTGCATTCTCACCTGGGCCGAGAGCAAAATCATTATTTAAAGGGTCTCCACCCACGGCGGGTCCTGTTCTCTTCCTGGCTCTGTTTGCGTCTCATGATGTGAGTGAAATTTGGGTGGGCCTCATGGCCCACCTAGCATGTACTTTTCTTCCTTGTAGTTTCCTTAACCCTTGACCTTTAATAAACCTCTTAAAAATAATACTCCTTGCAGAGAGAAACTAATTTCTACCTGCCTCAGTTTCCCAAAAATTTTAATCTTTACAATACACAGTGGGGGATTAATAAAATCTCATTTCCTTCCTTCTTAAGACTATTTGTCCTACTAATACATTATTGGTAGAATTGTGAACTAATATAGCAATATGGAACCATGCCCAAAGAGCCATAAAAGTTTTCATGCCCTTTGTCCCCAGCAATGTCACTTAATTGTCTATATCCCCCCAAAAAAATCAGAACTAGGAGAAAAGGACCTACTTGTACAAAAATAATTTATTAATTATATATTATAATAAAAAATGAGGCAGCTGGTTTGGCTGATCACGAAATTGGTGATAAAACCCTCAAAAGAATTCTGTGAAATCTCTTTCCTTTATCTCTTTGCTTTATTACTTGCCTATCAGTCAGTTTTGTTTTCTGTTTTAACTTGGCTTCAAAATTACAGCTTCAAGAACGGGTGAGTAAAAAACCTTTTTGATTCTCCTTAAATTTAAGCTGTTTTAGATCTTAGCAACAGGGCCCTAAAGTCCTGGCTAGGAGAACTATTTCTAAATCCTTTCCTTTAGGGAACAACTGCCTAAATTAAGATTAAGACAAACCTGGGGAAAGTTCTGGTCTTGTCCTTCTCCCCACGTGTTTACTTTAGAAATATGTGGTTACAGCCAGTTCACAACATACTTAACAACTGGCTATTCAGCTCCATGACCAACCTTGTAAAATTTGCATTCTTTTTCTCTCTAAAATTTCTCATACCATGGGATTTATGGCAAAATATAATCAACACAGTACTCCCCCTTGGGATTTTGATTGTTATAGCTGTAATATGGTATTTCTTTACAAAACCCACTTCTCAGTCAAACCAACCAAGTGTTCCTTCTACTACTCAACAATATGCCGAACTAAATACTCGGCTTGAGCTTATAGAGGAAGGTCAAGGAGAGATTGTAGCTTTTATGAGAAGCATTAAAAGAGAATTAAAAACATTATCAGAAACTCTGGACACAGCTCCTCCTGCCAACTAGACCTTAGAACCCCCTGCTTCTAACGAACCCACCCCTCCCCCTGCCCCCTCGGCCTCAGAAAACCCACCCACTCCTCCCACTGCTCATGCTTCCGACCCAACACAATCAACTCTAAGTTCACACCCTATCCATACTTCTGATACTGATTCCTCCAATCCAAACACCTCTGTATCCTTTCACACTTCTTCCTTGGCTCCTCCTTCTCATCCTACACAATCCACTTTAAGTTCACATTCCAACCTAAATTCACACCATACCCCTGATTTTTTTGGCACTATGGGACAACAACAAACCCTTCCTTTTAATGTGCCCAACTCTTCTATTTCTCAGACTTACCCAATTGAAAATGGAGCAAGAAGCCTAGAAACAGGAATACCAAATAACTTAGATAGCTTATTTCCTTTAAGGGAAGTACCCACTTTTAATAAGAATGGAAACTTGGTATCTGTAAGACATCATACACCTTTTACCCCTGAGGATTTAAAAAAATTGAAGGAAGATATGCCATCATTTGAGGACGAACCAATATTAATTATAAAAAAATTAGAGAACATATTCGGAACTTTTGACCCCACTTGGTTGGATGTTGAGAATATATTAGAAGAATTATTAACAAAGAGAGAGAAAAATAATATCGTCTCTCTGGCTAATCAAAAACGAGGTAGAAGAGGACATTATTGGCCAACTGAAGATCCACATTGGAACTCCAATGTTGAACTAGATTACACAAAACTAAACCAGGCCAGAGAAGCATTATTGACAGCCATGAGAGCTTTCTCTGATAGACCTGAAAAATGGTCATAATTTGAAAAAACCCAACAACATATTGATGAAACACCCTCCCAGTTTATGGACAGACTTATTGACGTAGGGAATACATATATGGACCTTGATTTATCCAGAGAAAGAGACATTAGACAAATACGTAGTCAATTTGTTCAGAATTGTTGTTCAGTGGCAAAAGACTACTTTAGAACTAGCCATCCTAATTGGGACTCTATGGACCTCAATGAACTAAGGAGAGTAGCAACCTATGTTTATAAAGGTCGTGTAAAAAGACCTGAGGAAGACGATACATCAGTGGAAGATTTAAAGAAAGAAATTAAAATGTTAAAGAGACAATTGAAAAATAAGGGAGAGACTATAGCCCCTTTGCGGGAATTCATAAATAAATCAGTAACTTGCCACTTCTGTGAGAAGAAGGGCCAGAAAATGATGGGATGTAGAACCTTTCTTAAGATGATTGGAAGAAATATGCAATTTAATAAAAGCTTTAGAAATAACTATAGAAATGATAATGGTCATAGAAACCAGAACAACTATAATGATGATAATGGTCATAGAAACTAGAATTTTAGAAATTCTAGAAATTATAATGATGATTATGGAAATAACTATAATGAACATAGAAATAAGAACTTTAGAAACCAGAATTATAGAAATAGGAACTGAGAAAATAATGACAATGCTCCAAATGAAGAAAATTATAATACCCAACAACAAAATATAAGAAATGGAATTTGTCCAAAAAATAGTCGAGGTGCCCTTCAGGGGGGTGCCCAAGGAATATCCCAAACACAATGATGGCATCTGGGGGGGTGGGGCACAGGAATCAGAGGATACAACCTTTGATTTTCCGGACCCTGATGTTCTACTACCCGTTGTCCCTATCCTCTGCCCTCCCCATACTAATGAACTCCATGTTACCTTAAAGGTGGGTAACACTTATTATGATTGTCTATTAGACACTGGAGCTACCAGGTCTATATTGAAGAATGTATCAGATTTAAATTGTTATTCCGTTGATTCACAAAGTGTAATGGGGGTATCAAGAATACCCCAAAGAGTTGAAAAACTTGCCCCTAGAATGGTATCTGTAGGACCCCTAGAGGTACAACATTCCTTTATTTTGATGCCTGACTCCCCTTTAAATTTGCTGGAGAGAGACCTTCTATGCAAACTCAGAGCCACAATAACTTGTTCACCAGATGGTTCTTTATCATTGGAAGTACCAGAGGAATCTTTAAATTTACTCCCTGTACTTCTCTCTGAAAACCAGGAGGCAAAAGAGCCTTCCACTTTTGAAATACCTAAGGATATACCATAGTCTCTTTGGGCCACATCTTCTTCCAATGTAGGTTTACTTAAATCTGCTGTTCCTGTGCAGATAAAAACTAAATCTAGCCCACCTCCTTCCATCCCTCAGTATCCCCTCTCAAAGGTGGCAATTGAGGGTATTACACCAGTTATTAACTCATTAATAGAACAGGGAATAATAATCCCTTGCAAATCTGAATACAACATGCCCATCCTGCCAGTTAAGAAAAACAAAAAGAGGGCCCGATGGCAAGCACCTCTATAGATTCGTACAGGATCTGAGGGCAGTGAATAATCATGTTATAAAGAGACACTCCATAGTTTCTAACATAAATACTATTATTTCCTCTATTCCTAGCACAGCTACATACTTTACAGTAGTAGACTTGTGTTCAGCTTTCTTTTCCATACCTATACATGAGAACTCCAGGCATATTTTTGCTTTTACCTGGAAGGGCTCAAAATATTCATGGCGTTGGCTGCCACAGGGTTATGTGGAAAGTCTGAGTTTATTTGAGCAAATTTTGGGCCAAGACACAGACAATATAACATTTAAAAATAGTAAATTAATCAAATATGTAGATGATATACTCTTGGCTTCAACAGACGCCAAAACATGTCAAGAAGATAGGAAACACCTTCTTTTGGAATTGTACAAAAGAGGACATAAAATCTCGAAGGATAAAGTTCAGTGGTGTCTCCCTAAAGTAGAATATTTGGGATTCATCCTGTCTGTGGGTGCTCATTATATTTCTCCAAAATGAATTGAGAATATTCAAAATTTAAGCGCTCCTACTACTAAGAAACAGTTGAGAGCAATTTTAGGAGCAACAGGGTTTTGCAGACAATGGATTCCTTGATATGGGGAAATTACTAAACCCCTTATAGCATTAACAAAGGATTTGGTTCCTGAACCCCTCAAATTAGAGCCTGAACACTTGTCAGCTCTATCAGATCTAAAAAAGGCTATCATGTCTGCCCCTGCTCTAGGCGTCCCAGATTACAAAAAGCCATTTACTTTGTATGTGCATGAGCGAAGAGGAGTAGCTTCTGGCGTGTTAACTCAGACTTTGGAACCTTCTCAGCTCCCAATTGCTTATTATTCTGCTCAACTAGACCCAGTAGCAGCAGGAGCACCACCATGTCTTAGAGGAGTAGCTGCTACAGCCTTACTAGTAACAAAAACTGTTGACTTAGTATTGGGATGTCCATTAACAATAATGTGCCCACATGAGGTAGAAGCATTATCGATAAAACATAGAACACAGGCATTCTCAGATCAGAGAATTACAAGATATGAAATAACCTTGTTAAATAGTGAAAACATTACTTTAAAACATTGTACTACTCTTAACCCTGCCACCTTGCTTCCAGATTTACCTACTTTAGGAGAATCATTACACAATTGTGAAACATTAGTGTCCATGGCAGAAAAATCTCGAGATAATTTCTTGGACACTCCCTTAGACAATGCAGATCTGATTTTATTTACCAATGGTTCCTCTTTTATGAGGGATGGCATACGTTACACTGGAGCTGCCATAGTCTCAGAATTTGCCACTGAATGGTCAGCTTCACTACCTTCTAACATTAGCGCTCAAGGAGCAGAACTCATAGCTCTGAAGCCAGCTTGTATAATTGCCAAGGATAAAAAGGCAACAATTTATATGGATTCTAGATATGCTTTTGGCATTTGTCACTCAGTCGGAATGTTATGGCTCCAGAGAGGATTCTTAACCTCAGCTGGAAAATCTATAGCTAATGCAGAAATTATTAATGAAGTTCTTTCTGCTCTCCAGATTCCTGAATCCCTAGCTGTAGTTCATTGTTCTGCCCATACAGGTGGCACTGACCCTGTCTCTAGAGGAAATGATCGAGCAGATGCCGCTGCAAAGCTAGCAGCCATAGAAGGGCCTGAATTAATTTTAACATTAACAACTACTAATGATTTAAATTTACCACTTTCCTATAATGAAAAGGAAGTGGAAACATGGAAACAAAAATTCAAAGCAAAACAGATTAATGGAGTATGGGTATCATCTGAAGGAAAACCCCTGCTCCCTAGAAGTTTCTATAACCAAATTTGCCAATCTAGTCATAAAAATGGTCATTTTGGCACCCAGGGCATCGTGGACTCTGTCAAGAGAGTATGGATAGCCCCTGGTATAACTACCATAGCCTCTAAATTGTTTTCAGCCTGCTCTACATGCCAGGCATATAACCAACATGCATTTGTGGAAAAGCCTTTAGTGGACGTCCTCTGGCTTACACACCTTTTGAACATCTACAGATAGATTTCATAATGATGCCAAAGACTGGACGTTATAAATTTTGTCTAGTAATTGTAGATCAACTAACCAGATGGATGGAAGCATTTCCTGCGACCCAAGCCACGGCGGATTTTGTTGCAAAGATAGTTTTAAAGGAAATTATTCCTCGTTTTGGCCTGCCAGCACGTATTGATTCCGATAGGGGGAGCCATTTTACTGATTCTGTTCTAAATCAGATATATTCTAAATCAGATATATTCTTGCTTGGGAATAACTCCCAAATTTTATGTTCCATATCATCCCCAGAGCTAAGGCCAAGTGGAGAGGATGAACAAAGAACTTAAAAATGTGATTGGCAAATTATGCACTGAGACCCATTTAAAATGTCCTGAAATTCTCCCTCTGGCCCTATTTTATCTTAGAAGCAGACCTAGAGGAGACTTACATATTTCACCATTTGAGATGCTTTTTGGACATCTGCCTATACAGGCTAAGCCTTTCTCCCTGGCATATACCTCACTATTAGGGGGAGATATTACTATTGCTTCCTATATACAGGAGTTACAGCACAAACTACGTGAACTTCATGAATCCGGAGCTGCTGTACAAGCTGGACCACTAGACTTTTCTCTGCATGACCTGAATTCAGGAGATAAAGTTTATATTAAGAATTTCAAGCATACTGGAGCAACTCAGCCTTCATGGGAAGGACCATTCCAAATATTGTTAACTACTCCATCATCCATAAAGATTGGAGAAAAGGACTCTTGGATTCACTGCTCACATGTGAAGAAAGCATCTTCTGCTGAGACTGATTGACTGAAACCTATCACATGCATTGGAGATAATAATCCTTAGACAAGTGGATGCTGGGTTTTTTTTTTTTGAGAACACATTGAATTACTGATTTTTCCTTATTTTTATTATTTCTTTTCTTTATTTTGATTAGAATATTTGATTTTTTCCTCATTTTTGTACTGAAGGTACACATAATTAATATTAATATTTTTTCCTGCAGTAATAGAAGTTAATATACTTGCTATAACATCAATATATACCTAAAAGCTTTAAACTATGGGAACCTGCCATTTATTGATAAAATATTATAGGACTGTGATTAATGTTTATGTATGATTCCAGAAAAAGGGATAAAAAACAAGGAGCACAGACTTAACCTGAATAGTGCCAAAAAGAGCGCACATGAAATACTAATGTGAGACTCGAGGTTGTGACGCTTGACATATGTTAAGTCGTAGGACTTCCTTGTATCTACACTCTTTACGAAGTACTCATACAAGTACAAAGTTTGACTATCATGCTGGCTCCCTATATCCCTGAGAATGACAAAAAAATCAGATGAGGGAATGACGCTTCCCTATTAAAATAGAATTGTAATTATTTTCTTCTTATATTATGGCAACTTCTTGTAGTCTTGGCTGCAAATGGCTAAATGACATATTACTGCATTCTGTCCTACAGACTTGTGGGATAGAAATTACTTTATATTGGACCTATACAAGGGCCTATTTTGAATTTTTCCTTATGTTTTGATTATTTTTCTCTTCTTTTGATAATTGACTCATACACCCCCATAACTCAACATTGCATTCTGAGTTGAACTGAATGTTTTTTAACACCTACTTCAGGGGGGATTGTATTTTAATTTAAAATCTAAGAATTTTTGAATTTTGAAATTTTTGTTTGAGATTGTATTTTTATAAAAATCCAAGAATTTTGATTTTTTGTTTAAGATTGTACTTTTATAAAAATTCAAGATTTTGATTTTGTTCGAGAAAAGATCTTCAAGAAAGAAGCTTGAAACTTTTATATCCAGAGAATGAACTGTTGCAGAAAGATGCCAGAAAACCTACACTTCATCAAGAAGATCAAGAATGAACTTTGGATATGATTGATTGAACTGAACTTTGATTGAACATTTATTGTAAATGTACACATTTATGCCAAAAGGGACTGCCCCTAATTTGGCTTTCTGTCAATGCGCCTAGCAAAACATTGGTTTTGCTTTCTTTTCTTTTCTATTTCCTCCCTCACTATTCTAATTCCTCTTAGAAATTTGAATATCGTGTATATCTATAGTTAGACGTGCATTTAGGATTACAAATTGATTATGTTAAATGATCAATGGGGAGACTAGTCTCCCAATGATCATCAGGGGGGATTGTAAATCTTGAAATTTCTCAGACTTGTGAATGTTAAAAATTTCCACATTGAGGAATTCTCCTTTGGAACAAATTCCCTACTGGGAAACATTCCCCATTTTGATGTGAGAACTCGCCAGGATCAGAAATGGGAGGACCTCTACTCCACCCATACTTAAGACTGCTTTAGGGGAGAAAACTCCTTGCTAAACAATGAAAGTACTTGGACCCATGCTTATAATAAGGCAAGGAGTTCTTTGAGCCATGCCTGTTTTTTAGAATTGATACAATGAGATGCTAGGTACCTAAAAGGGTCGGGCAAGTTTTCTCTTAAGGAGATTAGTTGACTCAGCTGTGTTTTCACTGGTTCAGACTTACTGAGGAGATTAGTCGACTTAGCAGGAATTCAGATGGGCAGTCCTTTGGAAAACATCTACAGTGATTGGTAGATGTAAGGACTTAGGGGAGGTGACATAGGAGAAAAACTCCTATATAAGAAACAGCAGAATCTCTTGAAAAAAAAATCCTTTTGGAGGATCTCTAATGAGGATCACTTGGGAAGAATCTCTTGAGAGAGGCTCTGGAGAAGGGAAGCTCTTGGAGGACAATCTCTAAGGAGGTCTCACTGGAGCTCCTCTGAGGGGACTCTGTCCCTCTGGAGGCTCTGGAGAGAGGCCCTTTGGAACAGTCTCTGGCTAGAAGGCTCTTTAAGGAGGACTCTGGCTGGAACTCTCTCTGGTGAAGTCAGCTGAGATGGAGCTGGCCTGGTGTCACTAGAATCCTTGCTTAGACAGACCTTGTGGTGTGTAAACCTCAAATTTCCTTAGACTTATAATTGTTGGAAATTTCACCATGGGGATATTTCATACTTGGAAAATTTCTTACTGATAGTCTATTGGAATGGGAACCCCATTGGCATGGGAGGTTCTTTCTCTTCCCTTCTTAAGATTACTTTAGGACAGAGACCCTTTGCTGAACAATGGAAAGGACTTTGACCTATGCTTAAGCATAGAACAGGAATTTCTTTGAGTCTTGATTGATTTACAATGGAGATACTTGGACTAAATCTCCACCCTATTCAGTCCTAATAGGATTGAGTAAGGGCTGCAGCCTAGATCAAAATTTAATTATTCCAATCTCTACCATACTCAAGTTAACAGGATTTAGAAAGGGCTGTAACAAAGGAGTAAAGATTTAATCATTTGAAAAATATGACCTTCAACAGACATGTGCAAAAGCCAGAAACCTCTGGGCGGTCCTGGGTTAAGCGAGAGCCTCCATTGACAGGGAAATTGATGAAGAGTGATTGGTAGATGTGAGGACTGAGGGGAGGCAACTTGGATGGTGTCCTTAAAGATAGGAGGGTCTGGAGAGGAGAGAGGTGGTTGAGTTTTTGGTCGGTGTGGTTCCTGGGCTCTGAGGAAGCTTGCGCTGAAGGAAGCTGAAGGTGGGGGCCTCTGAGACTGTTTCTCGATTTTGGACACGTGAGTAATAGGGACTGATCTCTTTTCTTTGCCCCAGCTATCTAAGGGCTTGGGCCTTTTGGCCCAGCCTAAACAGAAGGGGTATTTAAGCCCTATTCCCTTCTCTCCCCTTTCTCTCTCTATATATATCTCTAATTCCTTTCTTGCTCCTATTGTAATTAAACTCCAAAAAAGGCTGACGGCTGACTTGAGTTTTTCAATTAGGAATTACATAGCTGATTCCTTGGCGACCTTAAATTAATATATATCAGTCTTTTAAAGTGATTCCCTTGTAACAGGTGAGTGTTAAAGTACTGACTGACTGATCTCTCTCTCTTAAGACTCAGGTCTAGGCCATGTTGGCTTAAGGCTCTTCATACTTATTTCCTTTTTCTCTCTTTTCTTTAATTCCACATTTGTATTAATTAAAATCTCTATAAAACCCAGTTGACTTGGGTATTTGAATAACTGGGAATATTTCCCTGGTGACCACCTTATATTTGATTTAAAAACCAAGACACTGTAGTGAAACATATTTTCTGCGGTCAAATTTACTCACCCTCTCTTATATCTATCACAATTTATATCTTCCACCATTTTAACTCACTACAATTTACAACATCAACCATTTTAATTATAACAGTTTAGGGCATCCATTCTTTTAAATCTCACACTGGGTAGCTCAGTAGATTGAGAGCCAGGCCTAGAGATGGGAGGTCCTGGGTTCAAATCTGGCCTCAGACACTTCCCAGCTATGTGACCCTGGGCAAGTCACTTGGTCCCCATTGCCTAGCCCTTACCACTATTCTGCCTTGGAACCAATACACAGTATTGATTCCAAGATGGAAGGTAAGGGTTTATTTAAAAAAATGATTATCAACTATGAAGAACTAAAGCATTATCAACAAAATAAGATTCCACTATGCCCAAAGAACTCTAAAAGTGTGCATACCCTTTCATCCATCAATGCCATTACTAGGTCTATGTCCCAAAATGATCAAAAGATAGGGAAAAGGACATATCTGTACAAAAATATGTATTTCAGCTCTTTGTGTGAAAACAAAGAACTGGAAATTATTGAGAAGGTGTCTGCTAATTGGAGAATGGCTGAGCAAGTTGTGGTTTGTGATTGCGATAGAATATTGTGTTATAAGAAATGACAAGGATTTTGGAAAATCTGGAGACTTACATGAACTGATGCAAAGTGCAGTGAATAGAACCAAGAGAGCATTGTAGAGAGCGACAAATATTTTTTGATGATCAACTGTGAATAGCCTGGTTATTCTCAACAATCCAAGACAATCCCAGAGACTCATGATGAAAAATACCATCTTCCTTCCAAGAAAGAATTGATGGAGTTAGAATGTAGACTGAAATATACTATATTTCACTTTCTACTTTGTTTGAGATCTCTTCTACAAAGTAACTAACATAAAATTGTTTTCTGTGATTGCACATGTAAAATTTATATCAGATTACCATCTCAGGAAGGTAGGGGAGTGGGAGAGAGTGAGGGAAGAAAGATGGGAAGGAGGGAGAAAATTTGGAACTCACAACTTAAAAAAAATGAATGTTAAAAAATGTTTTATATGTAATTGGGGAAAAAGAAAATATATTAATATTTTATTTATTATTTATTTTATTATATTATATTAAATATATTAAACAAATATATTAAATATTGTATATTTAATATATATTAAACAAAACAAAATAAAACAAGGTACCAAGATAAACTCAAGGGAGTCATGATCAAAAATGTTATCCACAACCAAAGAAAGACCTGTTAGAATCTGATTGTAGATCAAAACACACCATCTTTCACTTTATTTCCTTCCTAAGGTTTTTATTGTATGTGCAATATACATCTTCTGCTGTGGTATGGGGAATATGGAAATATGTATTGCACAAAAGGATTGGTATACATCAGACTATTTAATGCCTTGGAAACTGGAGAGGAAGGGAGGAAGAGCATCTGAATTGCAAAATGTCAAAAATAATTGTCAAAATTTATTTCTACATATAATTGGTAAAAAAAGATGAAAAAAAAACCTGTCCATATCTACTGAATTCAGTCATATTTGGTACTTTGATATGTTATTGAAGTTCCCATACCTACATACAAATCTTTTTGTAGTCTGTGTTTCATTTACCCTCTTGTCCTATCATTAAATAAAACAAATACTGAGCTCCTATTGATGTAGGATTTTTGTTTAGCCAGGCAGGATGAAACCACAATGTCACTCCAGAGTAAGGAAGGAAAGAAATTTATTATGGGTGGTCCCAGACAGGATCACTCCTCAGGTCTGGACCAAAAGGAAAGGGGTTCTTGTTGTTTTATACACTTAGGTTACATCATTAGACACATACAGATATGGAGGGGTTACATGATTGGATGAAAAAGGGGAGCAGCTCTGCACGTTGTTATAGCAATGTTCAAAGGGAGGCGAGGGGGAAGTGGCTTTTGGTTCCCAGGCTTTTATAGTCCTTAGTATTGTAGCAGTTAAAAATTAGGTTTCTCTACTAGAAGTATTATATTTATGAGGTTTATTTAATAATTTAAGAAAATACAAGTAAGAAAGCATGTGCCTAGGAGGGCCAAAAGGCCCATTCAATTTCACTTATATCATGAGAGACGTGTCTGCTTGGAAGCAGAAGTAGGAAGAGAGCCAGCCGTAGGCAGAGACCCTTTAAATAGTAATTTGTTCTCGGCCCAGGTGGGAATTCAGGTGAGGTTACAAAGCATTTTAGGATGTGGCCAAGGACTTTTGGGGATTGAAGTCCAGGGTTCAAATCTCCATTTTTACATTTCACCTTATGATCCTCGTTGGGAAAAAAAAAATTGCCCCAAAAGGATCACGAAAACATAATCAATTTAAGGATTACAATAATTTGAGGATAAGAGAAAAAAAAAGAAAAATACCAATAATTGCTAGATGCATTGACAAAAAGCCAGTTAGGGGGCAGTCCCCTTTGGCATGAAAATATACATAGAAATAAATGTTCAATCAACCACACCCAAAGTTCATTTTGATCTTCTTGTGCAGCTTGTGGTCTGGAGGCATCTTCGTGGTTTCTTCTCCAAGCATTTCAGTTTCTGGATTCATAGAGGTAGCACCATTCTTTACCTAAAATTCTTCTTAAAAGGAATTTAAACTTTGCAATTTAAAAAATAATATTTTTTACATTTCCCCATCTTGAGGGTGATTGAAAAACACAGGATCACTTAGGGATGCATGGCTGAGTTATGAGGTATATGAATCAATTGGCAAGAGGAATTAAAAAGATATCAGAAAAATCCAAATAAAAAAATTTCTGGATGAAAATATAGACTATTAAAGTCTTATGTGTAAAAATTCTAAGTAAAGGAAAAACAAATCTATAACAGGTCCTTGAATCAGGGCCCAATTAAAATGATCTAAGCAATGATGCAATTACCCAGTCAGTAGCCAGGACTACAGAAAGTTACCACACTATGAAAGACAGAGAAAAGGACCAGATTATAGAAGCCAAGTAGCCAAGTTTGGGGATACTCATCTGTAAGTATTTTCAGAGTGAGTGCAGACACAAAGAAGGCCTATGTCATAACAAATGTTAAACATAGCAACCTCAAGTCTTCACACTAGGTTCAAGACCTTTGTATTGTCTTAGAAGTGCATCAATCCATCCTGGATTGATTTATCTTTGGCCCTATGCAATGGCTCTTTTGTGTATATCTTGTCCTGGAATCAGACAGAATCATTAAGTAAAGTCCCATAAATTTTTTTAAACAATTGGTGGCATCATTTTTATAGTCTCAAGCTTTTAGGGCATGCATTAGCATTATAGCAAATGTATTTTAAACTTATATTACTGCAAAATAAAAAAAGCTAAAGAAAATCTTAATGCTGGAGACATGTGCTTCAAATATAAAAAGGTGAGAAAAAATAAAAAACTGAAATAGTATATTGCACATGCAAGAAAAATATAATAAAAGAGTTTTTAAAAATTCAAAAATGTAGCTTATAATCATTGACACACTGTGTCAGCTAAGAAAATATAGAATGCAAGGCTTTCTCACCAAAAATGAGATCCATTTCCTCTTCATATCTTGCCATGATCCACTGTGAGTGCAAGCAAACGAATTGAGCAAGGTAACATTTTTCATTTTTAAAGAACAATAGTACAAATATGTAGGAATCAGTATCCCCAAAATTCTCAATAGCCCAATTAAGTACAATAGCAAACAAACACACTATCATATTTCACATGAGTTGCTGTATGGCATTTTTAAAAGCCTATGAACTGATCGATATTTGTCACAATCTTTTTACAAATGTAGCAAATCTTTCAACCTTGGTAAACATAATTTTTAAACAAAGTAAAACTTATTTTGGGTTTAGAACATCATCAAGAAATCTAGATATCATTCTTGTGGAAGTAAAATGAGCTGAAGAGTATAAATGTGAGATGCTCCTTTTTTGGAGGCTTTTTAGGGGTACATGCCCTGGTATTAACTGCCCAACTTCCATTCATATTTTTAGAAATTCTGGAAGGTTGGGAGTTAAATTGTATTTCGCTTCAGCTACTAGAATGAGCCTTACACCTCATGTTAGGGGCAGGCAAAAATGACCAGAGATTGTTAAAAAAAAATTCTAAAAATCATGTCTAAAAAACCCTTAAAATCAATTGAGATATTTAGCACATTAAATTTTCCAAAGGTTGCAATTTTTGATGAAGTCCATCTATCCTCTATGTGACAATTTACAAAGGCAAAAATAGAAAAGCTGTTTTTTATATGGGCTTATTCAATGTTTGTTCAGAATGGTTATAGGGGAAAAACAACAGAATATAACAGTAGTTAAAACTCAGTACATTAAAATGAACATTATAACAGAATAATATTGAATGCAGTAATATATGAACCTAACATCACAAAGTTAAAGCTTAAACAAAGCAAACAGTAAAATGCAATAGAATACAGAGATTTTTATAAAGCATTGGAGTCTGAAATGCCTTAAAAATATAACCTCCGGTCTCTTTAAAGTTCCTTGGGGTTTTATCCATTTAGATGCCTATTGTCAGAAGGCCGATTGGTCATGGTTAGGCAATGGGGGTTAAGTGACCCATCCAGGGTCACACAGCTGGGTAATATCTGAGGCCAGATTTCAACTGAGGACCTCCCGTCTCTAGGCCTAGCTCTCAATCCACTGAGCCACCCAGATGCCTCCCCAAAGTTAGCTAAAGAGTTTCAGAGAGCTGAATTTTGCCTCTGGATCACATGTGAGGTAAATGAAAGAAGCAATATAGATAAAATATATCCTTTTAAATAGCCCATTGCTTGTAAGTTCCTATTTGGAAAAGTCTCTTCCTTCTTTCCCTTTCTTTCTCCCCTCCTGTGATTCCCCTGCCAGTCCAGTCCCCAGGCTAATCATAGCCTAAGAGAAAATTACCTCCCTGTTTTGACCAGGTGGTAGAAATGAGTCCTGGGCCTGGGGCGATGAGTGGTCTGCTCCCAGGCTAGAGTTTGCTGGGGCTCACCAGGTCACCGAGATTTGGTTCCAGATGCTGGGATCAGGAGCTGAGCCGGCAGGGCAGGTGGGAAGGGCTTAAGAAAGTCCAAAGCAGATGGCTGCAGGCAGGCAGGTAGGGCTGGGCCGGGCTGGGCCCGGAGCCGGTGAGCTATCTAATGGCTGGAAAGAGCTGAATCAGCAACAGCTTTGCAAGGGTGAAAAACCTTGGCCGGAGAAAAGTGGCTTAAAAAAAAAATTTCTAAGCAGTAGCTATTAAAGGCTGATCAGAAGATTTAGGGTATTTCGTTTTCCCGAAGTGGTTAAGCCAAACTGTGGCAGGTAAAATTTAGTTTCTCTGCTAGGAGTATTATATTTGTGAGGTTTATTTAATAATTTAAGAAAATACAAGTAAGAAAGCATGTGTCTAGGAAGGCCAAAAGGCCCATTCAATTTCACTTACATCATGAGAGACGTGTCTGCTTGGAAGCAGAAGTAGGAAGAGAGCCAACCGTAGGCAGAGACCCTTTAAATAGTAATTTGTTCTCGGCCCAGGTGGGAATTCAGGTGAGGTTACAAAGTATTCTGGGAAGTGGCCAAGGACTTCTGGGGATTGAAGTCCAGGGTTCAAATCTCCATTTTTACAGTATGGTACAGACAGTTTTAAGTCCAGAATATCAATCCATAGTGGATTTGTCAGGTCACAGCATGGGAAGTAACAGTATCTTATGAAGTGGAACCACTTGCTTTGTTCTGGAGTTCCAGCGGATGTTGTAGCAAGTTTCCGGGTACGTCAGTCTTGCAAAACCAGTCCTTAGAGCATAAGTGGGGTCCCTAAAGGGGGAGGTCTGAGGATTTTCCACTCCACTGTTATATGTATCTTACTGTGCTGGTATTACCAGCTTAAAAAGTTCTTGTGTGCTAGGAGTTTAGAATCTAAATGGGAGACAAATACATAGGTTGCCAGTTAGTGCAATGAATACAGTGGTAGGCCTGGCTTCAGGAAGATCTAAGTTCAAATAGGACCTCAGACATTTATTAAACTGTCTAATCCTTGATAAGTCACTTGATCCTATTAGCGTTAGTTTCCTTATGTAAGAAAGAGGAATTTGCAAAAGAGAGAAATTACAAAAGAAGAATCCAACCTTTGAAGCAAGAAGCAGCCCACGTTTGTGAGGGCAGAAAGGAAGAGACCCAAGATTCCAAGAAAAGAACAGAGACTGAGGGGAACTCAGAAACTGCCACTTCAACACCCACTCCTTCAACTGAGAGCCTGACACGAAGATCTCTGAGGATGGAGGTCCTCCCTGGACAACTGCTTCCTAATGAACCCCTGAAGTCTTGCTCAAAACCAACAGAGTAGACTGGACTTTGAAAGAAGCCATCTACTGAGATAATCCTCTCCAAGGATTTTCTCCACTTCTCTATCTCCAATTTGTCCTGAACTCTAGGAATTTAACCAGATTAGCTAAGGAGGAGGGACAACCAGCAGCTGACCAGAAGAGGGGTCAATTCTGAGAGCCTGGACCCCTGAATTTTTTGGGGGGGTCAGTTTTCCAGTCTTTAGGGACTCCTGCTATCCACTATCCTTACCCAAACCTTCAATTTTTCCCTTCCCTGAATGGTTCTCTATATTAAAGTGTTAGTATTTAGATCAGGTCTGCCTACTTTCTGATATCAAAGAAGGGGACTGAAGATTTGGGGAGAACTATACCTCTTCTAAGGAGGAGGATTAGCTCAAGATCAGGGCAGAGGAGTAAACACAGATCTTAAAGGGAAAAGTGGTAGTTGGGGTATTGGAGGGACCCAAAGGCAGGAAAATCTATCCTACCTCTCAACAATAGCTACATCAAGAAAGGAGGCAGTGGGTCATTTCTCCAAAGCCCTGTCCTCCAGACCTTAACCCCCACCTCCCAAACCCATTCTTTGAGGAGACATACTCTGTCCCTCAGAGAGACATACTCAGGTTGTCTTCACCAAGGGGAAGAGAGGGGAAGATTAACCTCTTCTCCCCCTCATTCTCTTAAACTCTTTCTCTCCCTCTCTCCAGTTCCCCAGTGTAGGCGAGTGTAACCTCCCTGACTGGCCATATATTACAGTGGCATCCCAATTAGCTGGACAAAGAAGAAGCCACCATTAACAGCTACAACTGGCAGTTGAAAGAGACTGGGGGGAGGGGCAGCCATCTTGGGCATAGAACTCTAAACAAACACACAGATGAGAAGGAACTTATAATATAGAGATTCAAACAGACATCTTTTTTTTTTTCCTTTTGGGGAGGCTTGAATAGATATCTAGGTAAAGGCTGGGCATAGAAAGAAGCAATATGTATCAGAAAATACTGTGGATTGGCCTGGTACTAGTGATCCTGGCTCACTGGTACTACTTAATCTTTGGGGTAATTTCCACCATATTCAATGATTTCCTGGGGGCAGCCATGATTATTAGCAAATACTGGGAGCAAATGAAAATAGAAATGACTACATTATGGCCAATGGCTCCAGCTTGCTATGGGTCTCTCATGATGGTATGTCATGTCTATACCACTCTAAGAAAAGTACTCATACTGATTAGGAGCAAGGATAACATCAGCAACAACTTGGATAGCAATCTTGACAAAGTATTCTCCCAGATGGATATTTCTAAATATTTTTTAGCCTTAGTTTCCTCATCTATAAAATGAGCTGGAGAAGGAAATGGCTTTGCCAAGAAAGCCCCCAAAGAAGTCACAGAGAGTTGGGTTTAACTAAAATGATTGAGCAGCAACAATCAAATAACTTCTTTCAACTCTCTACAATTAGGGATGTTGATAAAAGGAATTCTATGATATTTTTGTAAATTACGTTTGGTGTTCCATACCTTCCCTTGAAAGGTGTGAATATTTTCCTTGGCATCTTGTTAAAAGGATTAAAGATAACTCTTGCAAAATGGTTGTCTGGTAGATACACTGTGGTACAATTGAATGTAATGGGCAATGATCCAGGACAATTCTGAGTAACTTATGAGAAAGAACACTATCCACATCCAGAGGAAGAACTATCGGAGGAGAAACACAGCAGAAAAATAACTGCTTGATCATATGGTTTGATGGGGATATGATTGAGGATGTAAACTCTATACCTATGATGGTGAACCTATGACACACATGTCAGCACTGACACCTGTAGTCATTTTCAATGACACACAGCCACATGTGGGCTCAGCACACCTTGGGGCCTGGGAGCCATCTGAGGAGTCACATGCCCACAGCCTTGGCCATGGCCATGCCCCAGCCCAGCCTTGGCAGTTGGGGGGAGGGCTGCTCCACAGACTGGCCTCAGGGGTGGGGGAGTAGGGGGGTGATAGGTGGGGGGGAGGAGGAGGGTGAGTGGAAGAAGCACCTGGGCTGGCTGAGAAGGGGTGGGGCTGGGCCAGGGGAAGACTGGGCAGGGCTCCAGCCCACTACAATGGAAAAGTGCCTGGAACCCATTACCAGACACTTTTAGCACCCTGAGAAATAGAGCAATGGCTTTACTCACAATTTTCCCCTCTACCTACTTTTTGAGACCTTATTCTCAGTGTTAAATAATATCAAAACCAACAAAAGAAACAGATTGGCAGATGAAGTTAGTAGCGCTTGCTTGGGTTTGAAGTGTACAAAATACCAACCTTCAATCGAAGATTTAGCCAATGAAATTCAGCAGCAAAAACATCACTAATAGGCAGGCAAGTTAAAGAATTCCCCCTCCCCTCACTTAATCTTAGTTCATGGCACCCCACACAAGTTAAATAATATCAATACCAACAAAAGAAACCAACTGACAGTTGAACAAAGAAGTCACTAAGCAGGTAAGTTAAATAATTAGTTTTTGGTTTATTAAATAGTTATATATTACAATTATACATTTTTGTTATTTAAACTATAAATTTCACAAAATTATGGTTTTTTTCTCAAAGTGACACACCACCAGAGTTATGCTCGTTTTTTTTGGTGAAATCTGAAACACCAAGCTCAAAAGGTTGCCCATCATTAGGGTGATGATCACCCTCATGCAAATATTAATAATATGGAAATAGGTCTTGCTCAATGATACATGTAAAACCCAATAGAATTGCTCGTTGGCTATGGGAAGGGTGTGAGAGGAGGGGAGGGAAAGAACATGAATCATGTAACCATGAAAAAATATTCTAAATTAAGCAATTAAATAAACTTAAAAAAAAGTTCTGGAAGAGACTCTTCCTGGAGTAATTACCTCTTTGTATTGACTAATGAAAAAAAGCATCTAGGACTCTGACCTCAACTCCTCTAAGAGGAAGGGGCTCATAAATGACATCAACTATGTTGTCCTTTCTCAGGTAACAATGGTGTGTTCGTGAGACTATATATATATATATATATATATATATATATATATATATATATATATATATATATTCAACATATATAAATGAATACTACATTCTCTGACATTTATATGGTGGTTGAAGAATTAGGGACATTAAAGATTTCAGAATACCTCCAATTTCTTATATTAGGTCATTTTGACATGGGCACTGTACCCCCAGAAACCCAGGCAAACTATTATCAGGGAAACTCCCTTGCCTTTGCATCCTTGTGACTCTTAACCTAGAAACCCCCAATGACCCCACCCAGGGTCCTGAGATGTTTACCCTCTTTTGTCCTCTAGATTTAAGATGGACAAAGAAATGAATCTTTATGCCTCCAGGCAGACCCCAGTCACATGACCACTGTGACAAGGAAATCACTTTAAAAGACTGATATATATTAATTTAAGGTCGCCAAGGAATTCAGCTATGTAATTCCTAAATGAAAACTTAAGTCAGCAGTCAATCTTTTATGGAGTTTAATTACAATAGGAGGAAGAAAGGAATTAGAGATAGAGAGAGAGAAAAGGGAGAGAAGGGAATAGGGCTTAAATACCCCTTCTGCTTTAGGCTCGGCCAAAAGGCCCAAGCCCGTAGATAGCTGGGGCAAAGAAAAGAGATCAGTCCCTATTACTCACGTGACCAAAATGGAGAAACAGTCTCAGAGGCCCCCACCTTCAGCTTCCTTCAGAGCAAGCTTCTCAGAGCACACTCCAACCACTCAGACCACTTCTCAACCACCACCCCTTGAGTCTTCAGACCCTCCTATCTTTAAGGAAACCATCCAAGTTCCCTCCCCTCAGTTCTCACATCTACCAATTACTGTCCATCAATTTCCCTGTGCCAATGGAGGCTCTAGCTTAACCCAGGACCGCCCAGAGGTCTCTGGCTTTGCACATGTCTGTTGAAGGTCATATTTTCAAATAATTAAATCTTTGATCCTTTGCTACAGCCCTTTCTAAATCCTGTTAACCTGAGTAGGGTAGAGATTGGAATAATTAAATTTTGATCTATGCTGCAGCCCTTCCTCAATCCTATTAGGACTGAGTAGGGTGGAGATTGATTCCAAGTATCTCCATTGTATCAATTCTAAAATCAATCATGACTCAAAGAAATTCCTATTCTATGCTTAAGCATAGGTCAAAGTCCTTTCCATTGTTCAGCAAAAGGTTTCTGTCCTAAAGTAATCTTAAGAAGGGAAGAGGAGGAACCTCCCATGCCAATGGGGTTCCCATTCCAATAGACTATCAGTAAGAAATTTTCCAAGTATGAAATATCCCAATGGTGAAATTTCCAACATTTATAAGTCTAAGGAATTTTAAGGTTTACACCACCCCACTCCACCAAATGCCTGAGGGACTAACACTCACTCTGGTCTTGTCCACACCAGGACATAGCATCTAAAGAGTATATAAACCCCAGAACTGATGTCGTCTGGGGAACAGCCTCTCCATCCATGCTGTCCCCATGGAGGAACAGCCTTTCCTTTCATGCTGTCCTCCCAGGGAACTGCTCCCCACCTTGCTGCCCCACCTTGCTATCCTCCTGGCTATTCTCAACATTACTTTCTAAATTAATAAATTTCTCTTTTTGTTTTTAAGCTAAGTTTTGAAGTCTT
Source organism: Monodelphis domestica (assembly GCF_027887165.1). Taxonomy (NCBI): domain Eukaryota; kingdom Metazoa; phylum Chordata; class Mammalia; order Didelphimorphia; family Didelphidae; genus Monodelphis; species Monodelphis domestica. The sequence continues at coordinate 202,308,752 of NC_077231.1, forward strand.
GCATTCTTGCAAAAGGTATCCTTCCCGAACCCCAAGGGTATCCTTCCCGCCCAAAACAATTTCATTTTTATACTCCTAAATGCTGTGATAAGAAATGCTAACTTGAAAAAATTTGAATCTGAAATGCAGAAAAAAACAAAAAAATACGAAGCTAAAATGTAGGGAATCATGTGAAAATCTGAAGCTAAAATACAGGAAATTATGCAAAAATCTGAAGCTAAAATACAGAAAAACATAAAAAAATCTGAAACTAAAATACAGGAAAACATAAAAAAAAATTGAAGCTAAAATATAGGAGATCATGCAAACCCAATTGGATTGTTTAAAATGCTTCTTACAGGATAAATTGGCAAATACTGACCCCACCAAAAACAGGTCTGAATCTGACAAACCTGTTTCTGAACCTCTAAATGAGGAAATTCCCTCCCCTGAAATGGAGATGGAAAACACCTTTCTTATAGCTCAGCTAACAGATTTGTTCTCTCATGGTCTGCAAATCTTGGCTGAACTTAATCCCCTAAGACCCTTCTCCTGAAACCCAAACTTCTGAAATCACAGTTTCTCCTGTTCCTTCTCCTACCCCAAAACCAAACCCAGCCCCAAGGACATGTCCTCCCACCCAAAATCAATTCCAGCCCCAAGAAAATCTCATCCTTCTGCAGAAACTCGTTTTAGTCAAACTGACCCACAGATACCAAATTCAATTATAGGCCTTTTTCCTCTAAGAGAAGTACCTGAAATAGGATGCAACAGGGATGTGGTGACACTTAGGCACAATATACTGTTTACTCCCCAAGAAATAAATGAATTCACACAAAATGTTCCCACATATGAACAAGATCCCTTTCTGGTAACGAAAAAGATGACAGACATATCTTCTCAGCATAATCCGTATTACAAATATGTTGAAAACTTGCTACAGGTTTTTTTAACTGAACATGGGAAAAATAAAATAATTTCTCATGTCAGTAAAACCCAGGGGCACAATGTTGCACACTGGCCATCTCAGGATCCCAAATGGGACTATAACAACTCTGAGGATTATTTACAACTATACCGTTGTAGGGAGGCCATCTTAATGGCCATGAGAGAGTGTGCAGATAGTATAGATAAGTGGACAGAGAAAGAATTAAGCAAAATGAGGAAGAGACACCCTCTAGATTCATGGACAGAATAATTGAGTTTGGGATTTGATAACTGGATTTTTGACCTTTCTAAAGAAAATTGCATAAGACAAATTATAAGGCACTTTGTCAATAACACTTGCAAAGTGATTAGGGATTATTTTAGAACACATTGCCCAAGATGGCCACAGATGGACTTTGAAGAATTGTTGAAAACAGCTCTATATGTTTCAAAGGGAAACAAAGAAAAGGAGAAAGAGAATAATGATCCCATGGAGGAAAATGGGAAACAATTGACATATTTAAAAGATAAGATTGCTAAACTGGAAAGAGGGCATGATACTCAACCAATGGCACTTGCCCCTCTCTAGGAATCTAATTATTGATCCATTACCTGCCAATTCTGTGAGAAGAAGGGCCACAGAATGATAGAGTGTAGAACTTTATTCAAGGCAATCAGAAGGAAATGCAGTTTAATAATAACTATAGGAGTGATAATTATAGAAATAACTATAATAATGATAATGGAAACCACAACTTTAGGAATGATAACTATAGGTATAGATATTAGGAAAATGATAACTCAAACCAAATGACTCCATGACAATATAACTTAAGTGGTGCTCATCCAAAAATACTCAGGGTGCTAATGCCCCTCAGGGAGGTGCCTTTTGGGGGGTGCCCAAGGAACTTCCCAAATACGATGAAGGTGTCTGGGAGGGGGGGCTGGGGCACAGGAATCAGAGGATACAACCTTTGATTTTCCAGACCCTGATGTTCTACTACTCACTGTCCCTATCCACTGCCCCCCTATACTGATGAGCCCCATGTTACTTTAAAAGTGGGTAACACCTATTATGATTGTCTTTTGGACACTGGAACTTCCAGGTCTGTATCAAAGAATACACCTGATTTACATTGCTATTCCATTGGCTCAGAGAATGTAATGGGAGTGTCAGGGATACCCCAAAGAGTTAAAAAGCTTTCCCCTAGAATGGTTTCTGTAGCACCCCTAGAACTACAACATTTCTTCCTTTTGATGCCTGACTCCCCTTTAAATTTGCTGGGGAGAAACATTCTATGCAAACTCAGAGCCACAATAACTTGCTCCCCAGATGGTTCCTTATCATTGGATGTACCTGAGGAATCTTTAAAATTACTCCCTGTACTTCTCTCAGAGAGTCAGGAGGGTAAAGAGCATCCCACCTTTGTAATACCTGTAGATATATTGGAGTCTCTTTGGGCGACATTTTCTTCCGATGTAGGCTTACTTAAGTCGGCTATTCCTGTGTAGATAAAAACTAAATCTAGCCCACCTCCCTCTATTCCTAAGTATCCCCTCTCAAAAGAGGCAACTGAGGGTATTACCCCAGTAATAAACTCATAAATTGACCAGGGAATAATAATTCCTTGTAAATCTGAATACAATTCACCCATCCTGCCCGTTAAAAAACCAAAAAAGGGGCCCAATGGAAAGCACCTCTATAGATTTGTACAGGATTTGAGGGCTGTGAACAATCACGTTATAGAGACACTCCGTAGTTTCCAACTTAAATATGATTATTTCCTCTATTCTTAGCACAGCTACATACTTTACAGTAGTGGACTTGTGCTCGGCCTTCTTTTCCATTCCCATATATGAGAACTCCAGACCCCTCAGCCTCCATGATATGATTGTTGAATTGTCTTCTAAGAACTGCTGATTTATTATTCCATTTTATTAAAAGCAATACATAATTTTCCTTGATTGTTTGTAAGCTCAAAACTTCTCACAGGGTAATGAGAAAATTAAGCCACCTGTGACAAAAATCATTTATCTTATGTGCAATCTTTATTCTGTCTGTAATCACAATACAAAAATATAGAATGTTAATCAAGTGATTTGTAAAAAGTTAATGTATCACTTTTCCAATTATCTCTCTTTGATTTTGTATTCCTGCATACCAAGAATATGGATATAAAAATAAATCCCAAGCCTGAGAATGTGGAGCAGCTCAGAGATGCAAGGCAGTCCCTTGGCCGTAATGATTAAGCTGTCTTCCATTTGTTATTTATTTTGTCTTATTTATTTTGACTGATTATTCGCCACCAGTTGGGAACCCTGGAATTGCTAGTGGGGCTGGACCCTGACCACGGCAATATAACATTTAAAAACAGCAAATTAATCAAATATGTAGATGATCTACTCTTGGCTTCAACAGACGCAGAAGCATGTCAGGAAGAGAGTAAACACCTTCTTTTGGAACTACACAAAAGAGGGTATAAGATCTAGAAGAATAAAGTTTAGTGGTGTCTCCCTAAAGTAGAATATTTGGGGTTCATCCTGACTACGGGTACCCTCTCTATTTCTCCCAAATGAATTGAAAATATTCAAAATTTAAGTACTCCCACCACTAAGAAACAGTTGAGAGCAATTTTAGGAGCAACAGGGTTTTGTAGACAATGGATTCCTTTCTATGGGGAAATTACTAAACCCCTTATAGCACTAACAAGGAATTCGGTCCCTGAATCACTTAAATTAGAGCCAGAACACCTGTCAGCTCTATCAGATCTAAAACAGGCTATCCTGTCTGCTCTTGCTCTAGGCATCCCAGATTACAAGAAGCCATTTACTTTGTATGTGCATGAGTGAAGAGGGGTAGCTTCAGGAGTTTTAACTCAGACTTTGGGACCTTCTCAGAGCCCAATTGCTTATTATTCTGCCCAACTGGACCCAGTAGCATCAGGAGCACCACCATGTCTTAGAGGAGTAGCTGCTACAGCCTTACTAGTGACAAAAACTGTTGATCTAGTATTGGGATGCCCATTAACAATTATGTGCCCACATGAGGTAGAAGCATTGATGCTAAGGCATAGAACACAGGCATTCTCGGATCAGCGAATTACAAGGTATGAAATAACCTTGTTAAGTAGCAAAAACATTACCTTGAAATGCTGTACACTCTTAACCCTGCCACCTTGCTTCCAGATTTACCAACTTCAGGGAACCATTACACAATTTTGAAACACTAGTGTCCATGGCAGAAAAGCCTTGAGATAATCTTTTGGACACTCCCTTAGACAATCCTGATCTGGTCATATTTACTGATGGTTTCACTTTTATGAGGGATGGCATATGTGACACTGGAGCTGCTGTAGTCACAGAATTTGCCACTAAGTGGTCAGCTTCACTGCCTTTAATATTAGCACTCAAGGTGCAGAACTCATCGCTCTGAAACATGCCTGTATAATTGCCAAGGATAAAAAGGCAACAATTTATACGGATTCTAGATATGCTTTTGGCATTTGTCACTCAGTCGGGATGCTATGGCTCCAGAGAGGATTTTTAACCTCAGCTGGAAATCTATAACTAATGCAGAAATTATTAATGAAGTTCTTTCTGCTCTCCAGCTGCCTGAAGCCCTAGCTTTAGTTTATTGCTCTGCCCACACAGGTGGCACTGACCTTGTCTCTAGAGGAAATGATTGAGCAGATGCTGCTGCAAAGCTAGCAGCCAAAGAAGAGCCTGAATTAATTTTAACATTAACAGCCACTGATGACTTAAATTTATCATTTTCCTATAATGAAAAGGAAGTGGAAGAATGTCTGCTCCCTTCCATAATTCTTGTTCCCTCTAGCCCTGTCTTGATATTGTGAGCCTCTGTTGTAACCCTGCTCATATTTTGATTTCATTGGACAGAATCTCACTATGTGTCCCATTCTGTGGCATAAAAAGCATTTTCTATTATCTCTTTGCCCCCAGACTTGACATTGTGGTCTTTGGGTGGGAAGGTCCTAATGGTTGCAAGATTTTTGACTGCCTCTATCTCTTTCTGTCTGAGGGATTCTTTCGTTTCTTCTAGTTTCTGCCTCAATTCCTTTTTTTTTCTTTCTCCTGCTCTGTATGGGTCTCATGCAAATACATCACGGACTCTCTCAGTTCCTGAATGGTTAATGCTTCGTAATTCAGACAAAAGTGCTTAAAGAAATGTTTGAGATTTTGGACACATCCTTTTCAAAATTGCCTCTTAATATGGGGGTTGGCTTCCTGGCTGTCCTGAGTGTATGCCAATATAACCTCAGTGTTTTCCATGAGGCTGTCAATATAGGCAGAGGAATGCTCCTTCTGCTCCTGCCTCAGTCTATCAAATTTTCCCCAAGCATTAGGTCTATTGCAGAAACTTTTGATTGCTTCTAGCAAATCCTCCCATGCTTTTCTTAGAAATGTCATGTTAATGAAAAAAATGTTCTAAATCTCTTATAATCAGAGAAGTGCAAATCACAACAACTCTGAGGTATCACCTCACACCTAGCAGGTTGGCTAACATGACAGGAAAGTAAAGTAATGGGGGATGTGGCAAAATTGGGACATTAATGCATTGCTGGTGGAGTTGTGAATTGATCCAAGCATTCTGGAAGGCAATTTGGAACTATGCCCAAAGGGCACTAAAAGACTGCCTACCCTTTGATCCAGCCAAAGCACTGCTGGGTTTGTACCCAAAAGAAATAATAAGGAAAAAGACTTGTACAAGAATATTCATAGCAGTGCTCTTTGCGGTGGCCAAAAATTGGAAAATGAGGGGATGCCCTTCCATTGGGAAATGGCTGAAAAAATTGTGGTATATGTTGGTGATGGAATACTATTGTGCTAAAAGGAATAATAAAGTGGAGGAATTCCATGGACACTGGAACAACCTCCAGGAAGTGATGCAGAGTGAGAGGAGCAGAACCAGGAGAACATTGTACACTGTGAAATTTAGATTCCTCCATCCTACTTAGATCTTAGAACTTTAAGCTAAGTCTATTTTAAGTTCTTAATACAAAAAAGTGTTAAGTAAGTATAGAGGTTAAATTAATCACAAAAAGGTTAAGTAACTAACAATAGGTGAACTTAACAAAGAAGTGTTAAGTAACTCAAAAGATACAATCTAATCAAAGAAGATGAGACCTAAAGAAAGGGCAGTCCTGGAGAGAAGCCTCTGATGTGATTGGTAGATGTGAAAATTGAGAGGAGGGGACACAAGAGCAAAAGGTCTATATATTCACGTCACTTCCTTTCTCTGGTAACCCTTGGCAACAGAGAGTTGATTGGTGGCATCGTGCTAGACCTTTCGCCATCTTGGGGTAGCTACAGCTATTGTCCGGTTTGGTGGTGAGTTTCTGGCTGAGTTTTTCTCCTTTACTTTACAACTTTATCCTCTTAGAAGTCTCTAATCTTCTTCAGAAACCTAGTGGCAGAGATCTTGAACTCCCCTGGCACAGGCCAGGTGGGAGAAATCCTATACCTTCTTCCCTCTTTCTCCTTAAATTCTTCCCTCTATATTAATTAAAATTACCATAAATTTCCAGACTGACTTGGGTATTTTATTTGGGATTTTTTTCCCTGGTGGCCAATTAGTTTAAATCTTAAGTCACAACCCTAAAATGATCTCTATAACACAGAGACGGATACACTGTGGTAAAGTCAAATGTAATGGACTGCTCTACTAGTAGCAATGCAATTTTCCAGAATTATTTGGAGGGACATATGAGAAAGAACACTATCCACATCCAGAGGAAGAACTGTGGGAAAAGAAACACAGAAGAAAAACATCTGCTTGATCACATTGGTTGATGGGGCTATAACTGGGAAAGTAGACTCTAAATGATTACCCTAGTGCAAATATTAATAATATGGAAATGTGTCTTGATCAATAACACATGTTAAACCCAGTGGAATCATGTGTCAGATACAGGAAGGGGGTTGGGAAGGGAAGAGAAAGAACATGAGTCTTGTAACCATGGGGAAATATTCTAAATCATCTAATTAAATAAAAATTTAAAAATAAATAAAAATGTCATGTTAAGGGGTCTGGAAAAATAAAAATCCTTGTAAAACTCTAGCCAGCTTATTAGGTTATCATCTTTCCTCATTCTCTTAATAAACTATACTTGATCCTGGGGGATAAATAATTCTAAGAGCAGGATTTCTATATCTTGGAAACTGGATTTATATAACTTAAATGCTCTTTTCAACTCAACTCAAATATTTGAATGGTTCAGAGCAAAATTTTGGCATTCTCTGTTTCAGGGAATCCTAAAATCCTGGATACTGAAAGATTTATGGATTTTCATATGTAGAATGCCTGAGTCTGGGGTAACCTTGGCATAATCTCTGAGAGGCATGATCTTTTGTGTCCCTGGGATTTCCTCAGGCTGCAAGGGCTCAGTGTTTGTTTCTCTACCATTATTTTTTCAGTGCACACTCCTACCGTTAAAGCTGTTGTTATAGGTATATCAGTGTCCTTGCCATTCTTTGCCATTTTCAATATCCTTAGTATCATTCCCAGTCACTAGCTCCTTTCCCTTCCCCAGTTTCTCATTCTTTTTCAATGTGAATTCCTGGAACATCTCAATAATTGTTGCCATTTGGGAAAAGAATTTATCTAGACTATTATCTATGTTGTTGTTGATGATAAATCTCTGTCCATTATCATTTTCATTCCCTTCTTAATGGTGCTGTATAATTGCCAGAGCACCACAATGGTACCATAAACAGCTGGGAAGGCTGGCCACACTGTAGATATTTCCATGGTTATATAGACCCAATATATGGTGATGTTTACTATAACCCCTATTATATCATTAAACATGTTAGTGATGGTGCCAAATATAGACCAATACCAGTGTGCCAAAATGGCTACCACCGGTAGAGTCCATAAAATTTTCTGAAACATTTTGTTTCTTTTTTCTGTATTTCCCCTCACTTAGTTATTTGTAGTAGTCTTTCTTCTTTACAGGAACTAAGATGTCTGCTTAGATCTCTGTATATAGTTTAGAATTTTGTACCCCTAAGATGGCTGCCCTACCCAGTCTCTTTCAACTGCCAGGAGTGACTGTTGGTAATGGATTCTTTTTGTAATCTGGGCTGCCACCATAATGGAAGGGTGAGAAATGGAGTCTTACTTAATTCAGGACTAGAGTGTGGTAGAAATGGAATGGAGCTAAAAGGTGAAGAGAGGGGACAGATTGTTTCTCCCCTCTCTTTCCCTAGTAATCCACACAGGCTGTCTTCAGATTCACAGACTAATTTCTTGAGAGACTAGGTTGAAATAAAATCCAGGACTGAACTGCTTCTTCTTCCTTGGGGAGGAAATATAGTTCTCCTCCCGAAAGCTTCAGGTCCCTCTCCCTAAATATTGTGAGCAGGCACTTGATCTATAGAAACAGCTATTCATTCTTGAAGAACACACAAAGGGTGGGATAAGTGAGATTATGGGATAAGGTAATGGGAAAGTGGGAAATAGGAGGTCCCTAAGGACTAACAATTGAACCCCTTCTCCCCAATCTGTCAGGGTCAGGCTTTGCTTGCATGACCCTCTGGGGTCAATTGTGATAGCTGTCCTCACTTCTAACTGTCCTAATTATGATATGAAGTTCAAGGACTACTTTAGAAGGAGGGAGGGAATCTTCCTGGGATGGATAGCTTTATATCAAAGTCCTATCCAATCCTGTTGTCTTCTACTGGATTCAGGGGGTCTGGATTCACAGAAGGATGATCAAGTCTCAGAGGTTCTCTCAGCTCAACCTCTCTGGAGGGCTCCCCAAAGAGAAGTGAGTTAACTGCTTAGATTCTCTCAGCTCCTCAGTTCTTTCACTGGAATTCTCCATCCTTCCTACCCTTCCCCCTCTTGAGTTGGTCTTCCAGCATGATGAATCTACTTTCCTTTCTTACACCAGTTTTCCTGATCTATCATCTTGTCAGTGAGATATTTTATGTTTTCTTCTATTTTGTCAGTCTTTTGACTTTGCTTTATTAATTCTTGCTGTTTTGCAAGACCATTGGCTTCCAATTGCCTAATTCTGGTCTTTAAGGACTGGTTTTCCATTATAATAATTTGATTTTCCTTTTCGGTTTCCAGCTTTTCATGGCTTCCAGCTGTTTCTCCAATTGGGAGTTCCTGTCCTTTAAACTGGTGTTTTCTTTTTTTGAATTATTTCCCACTTTTCTTGCCAAAATCATTCCAAATTTCCAAGCTCCGATTTAAATTCTTCAAGAGCTTGTAGCCAATTTCCAGTTTTTAAAAGGTTTGGGTGCATTTATTTGTATGTCCTCTTCTTCTATTTCCTCTGTAGTCTGGGTTTTTCCTCCATAAAAATTATCCAGGGTCAATGCCTTCTTCTTCTTTTTCTTAGTATTGGTAAGTTGTTGTTTTTTTTCCTGGGCATTGTTTGCCATCACTATGGTGGTTTTTCCTTCCCTTTCCAGTCAGAAATCTGAGTGAGGAGGGCAGGCTCTCTGTATACAGAGTTAAGGAGCATGGTTTTTGCCTGAGGCCACCTCTTGAGTCTCTGCAACTTCTACAGTTTACTGCCCTTCTCTGTGCTATCTCCTCTTGGGTGCCCAAGGTCTGTGCTCTTCAGCCTGCTGGGGTCTCAGGTCTAGCTGCTCTCAGGGGTAGGTCTTTGGTGGTCTTAATCAGCTGCCAAGGACCTAGAGTTGTCCCTCGCTTGCTCTAGAGGTGCCCATTGCTCATTCACTGATTCTAGCACACTGGCTCTGGGGGGGGGGAGGGTGGGTAGGTGAGGGTTGATCAGCTCAAGTTTTGGTGGAAGCTAGTTCACCCCCTTAGAGTGTGGAAATGTCCAAATCCCATGTACTTTCAATGCTGCGTCCTATTGTAGAGTCCCTTTATTCATATGAATTTTTTTTTGGCCTTTTGAGGTAGTCTATATCAGTAGGTGGTAAGGAGAGAAAGAGTCCTAGGTCTGTACTTCTGCAATGTTTACCTAGCAGTCCTCCTCACAAGTATATTTTAACTTCCAAACTGGGCTACTTCCACTAGGTTTTTGTATTTCTAATGAAAAGTTATATCTTTTATTATTGTTTTAAAAACCCTTACCTTCTGTCTATCAATGTGGAATCTAGAAACTCCCAAACTTGTAGCCTAGTAAGATCTAATGAAGCCCACTTTTTAGGATTAGCTTGTAAATTGGAGACTGCAAAGTTTGTCCTTGTTCCCTGTTCCCATGAGACTCCACTTTGAAGAGAATCTCAGGCTAGCAGTTTCAAACTGAATAATGGACCCTAAGGTAAATGACAATCCCAGTTAGGTGGGGCTAAGCAAATACTAAGTACTCTTTTTGTCTTAAATAGTTCCCACCCATTGTATCAGAGATCCTTTCTCAAGAAGACCCACACCTGGGCAGGGACCATCCTTTTAGTATCCATTCTAAATAGCCCCTTCCCTTATACCCTAGTCTCTTGCTATGATTCCTTTCCCAAGCTTGAATGTATCCTGTCAGTATAGTTTGAACACTCCTATTTCCTTATAGTTATGGAAATGTCAATCAATCATCTTTCCCTACCCCTGAAATGTTATATAGGTCCCCCAAATTCTTTTGTTCCTTCGAGTTGTCAATCTAGCCTGGTTGTCTCTCCCAGGGGTCAGTGACCTGAAGTAACAAGGGTCTTGGAACTCTACCTGTGTTTGAAGCATGCAGCTCTGAGTGGAGACCTTGAGGAAAGCACTGAACTCCTTTCCTTAATTAAAGTGTGGTTTTTCCGATTATTTAATAGTTCTGTTTGTTCCCAATTAACGTCTTAGAATCAATACTGTGTACTGGTTCCAAGGCAAAAGAGTGGTAAAGGCTAGGCAATGGGAATTAAGTGACTTGCTAGGAAGAGTCTGAGACCAGATTTGAACCTAGGGCTTCCCATCTCTAGGGCTCACTCTCATTCCCCTGAGTCACCTAGGTGCTTCCATCTTTTATTTTTTAAACTTCAATCATCTACCAATGATGCTTTCTGTTTACTAATCCGGGCATACCACCACTATCACCAGTCAGTACGGGAAAATATGGTGGATTAACACGAGCAACAAATGTTTCTTTGCAATAACAACTTTTCATTTTAATTATATGGGGAGTGTGCTGTGGTGTCCTTCCCAATTTTGCCTCGGCTTGGCCTTCCCAGTGAATTCTTCCTCCCCTGCTCGATTTAGATCGATTTCTCAGGGGCCTCAGGGAACATTAGCTGGATAGATGATTTTATGGAGTGATTGCTCTAGTCTCTTTCTCCTCCTCTCACCAACCCCCTACTTTTTTTTTTTCTTGACATAGCTATGGTTACCACGTCTCCCCTTTCCACCGGCCAAGAACGCCGCCTTCTATTGGTTGCTTTCGCAGGGGCAGGCGGCTATTGGCCATTGGCGGTGTTCGTCCGTCCCCATCCTTTCCCTTTCCGTTCCTTCCCAGTCCCCGGAGAAGGAGTCCAGGAAGGATTACTCCTCACCGGCTCTGCCGGCTGAGGAGCTGCCGGGACGGAGCTGGGCCGTTCGCGGGCGGAGACAACGCGTCATGTCGGCGGCCCAAGGTTGGGACGGAAACCGCCGGCGAGGAGGGGGCACCGCGGGGGCCGGCGGCGGCGGCGGCGGTGGAGGCGGCGGGGGTGGGGGCCGCGGAGCGGGTCTGCTCAACCGCTTCGTGAAACTCTGCGGGCCGCCACACCTGCCAGGTGAGCCTCGGGCCGGGCCGGGGCTGCCAGAGGGCTCTGGGAGGGCGAGATTGTCCCCCCCACCTCCGCCTTCCTTCTGAGCTAGGGGCGTCAAGATATACGGGCTCCACTAGGTGCTGGCGTTTTGTTGCGTAGGGGAGGCCTTGGCATCATGGGGAAATTTTACTTTTCCTTTCTTTTCTATTCCTCACCTCCCTTCCTTCCCAGCTGGGTGGGCTTGGGAATGAGAAAGCATTGGCGCCTTGGTGGTGGGAAGTCACTCAATAAAGGACACTACATTAAGGAGAGGAAGAGAAGAACATTCCAAGAGTGCTTCTTCTAGATGGGGATGTATTTATGAGGGTTAGGTGTTTTGGAACGAGGGAAAGGAAGACTAACAAAAAGGATTCAGAAGTTAGGACAAAGGTTCTCCTCCCTCCGTTGAGACTTAGAAAAGGATCATTTACAATAATTGGCATTTTAGGATTATCCAGGACCAACTATACCCTCTGGGCAGGAGGCGAAGCGTCAGTGAGTTTGGTGAAGAGAAAGGAAACTTTACATTTACAGACCCACTTAAGATTTAGTCAAATTCGGCCAATATGCAGTGTAAATACCACCCCATCAAATCAACAAACCCACCTAAACACTACATTTTTCGTTTCATTGAATTTAGCCTTTTAATTTTTAGGCTGAATTTCGGATTCTTTTTGCAGACATCTTAAAATGATATGATTCAGTGGAAGTTGAGTATCCTATCAAAGATTTAAGTGATTTATTATTAATATTAAATATTGTATCACACAATACTCGTTTAGCCTTTTTTTCAGGATAACAATGTAATGCAATAATCCCAAGCAAATCAGTGGTAAGGTTCTAGTTCTTGTTGAATTGAGGCAAAAGTGTGAATAAAGTTTAAAGGTGTTTATTGGTAGTTGAAGGCACTGTATTTTACAAGTTTAATTATTAGCATTTTACAAACATGGTGAAAAACTGTTTTACTACATTGTCATTTGAGTATTTTACAAATTAAATGACTAATAGGAAATTTGGCAAGGTATTTTAAATCTTTTGTTTACATTTTATTTCCCATTTCTTTTAATATTAACCTATTTTAAGCTCTAGTTATATATATATATATGCATGCTCATGCATATGTATTTTTGCATGCATATATCTATATACCTATTTCTGTCTTGTCCTTTCATCCTATACAGTTTGTTGCTGTTCCGTCTAAGTATACCTCTTTTTGCTGCCCAGCTACTAACAACAGTTTTTAAGAGTTGCCAATGACCTCTTTTCTTATAGGGATACATATCATTTTAACTTATTGAGTCTCTTAAAAAATTTTTTTTGTTTTTCTTTTTTCCCCTCTTTTTTAATTACCTTTTGATGATTCTCTTGAGTTCTGTGCTTGGACATCAAATTTTCTGTTCAGGTCTGGTCTTTTCTTTACGAATTCTTGAAATTCTTCTATTTTGTTGAATGACCATACTTTCCCCTGTAAGAATAGAGTCAGTTTTGCTGGGTAGTTGATTCTTGGTTGTAGACCTAGTTCCCTTGCTTTCCAGAATATTGTATTCCATGCCTTTCTTTTGTTCAGTGTGGATGCAGCCAGATCCTGAGTTATCCTCACTGTGGTTCCTTGGTATCTGAATGACTTCTTCTTGGCATCTTGTAATATCTTTTCTTTGGTCTGATAGTTCCTGAATTTGGCTATAACATTCCTGGGTATTGTCAGTTGGGGATTAAGTTCAGGAGGTGATCTGTGGATTCTATCAATCTCCACTTTTCCCTCTTCTTTAAGGATTTCGGGGCAGTTTTCTTTAATAATTTCCTGTAGTATAATGTCCAGGCTTTTTCTTTTGTCATGGTCTTCTGGTAGGCCAATAATTCTTAAATTGTCTCTCCTTGAACGATTTTCTAAATCCTCTGTTTTGTGAATGAGATGCTTCATATTTTCCTAAATTTTTTCATTCTTTTGGTTTTGTTTTATAGTGTCTTGCTGCCTTGTGAGGTCGCTCGATTCAAGTTGTTGTATTCTGGTTCTTAAAGACTGGATTTCATCCTTAGTTTTTTGGTTGTCCTTTTCCTTTTGGTCGGATTTTCTTTGGAGGTCATTTTTCATCTTCTTCGCCTCATCTTTCATCTGCTTTGCCTCATCTTTCATCTCCTTTGCCTCATTTTCCAGCTGGTTGATTTTGGCTTTCAAGACACTATTTTCTGTTTCCAGATGACTTATCTTAGTTTTTAAGTTCTTTTCCCAATTGTCTTCAGCCTCTCTTAATTGTGTTTTGAATTGCATTTTGAGTTCTTCCAAAGCCTGTATCCAATTCGCTGGGATTTCTTTTCTTTGCTGGGTCCTCCCCCTCTGTTTCATTCACTCTTTGCTCATTACCTGTGCAGAAGCTGTCTATTGTAATTTCTTTCTTCTTTTTCTGATGTTTGCTCAAGTTTACCCCTTCTTTGCTTCCTATATTTGGCTGTGCTCTTGCTCCTCTCATTTTGTTTTGGTTTTGGGGCTGTCAGTCTCCCCTCTTGGAGCTTTGTCAGATCTCTTGGTACAGTCTCTAGGGGAGGAATGTTAGCTTCCCTTCCCTGTCCTCTGGAGGCTTTTGATTAGATTGAGTTCAATTGGGTTGGGCTGTATGTGGTATGAAACACTGAGGCTCTGAAGACTCCTGGAAGGCTGGGCCTCCCAGGCTCTCTCCAGTTCTCTCCAGCTGCTTCTCGGCTGTCCGCAAGTGCCTTTGCCCACCTCCCTAAACTCTGAGGAGTTCTGATGGGATTTGTTCAACTGGATTGGTCTGGATGTGCCCCAGGCAAGGGTGAGACTGGAGCCCGATGGAGGGACCCAGCCATGGCCCATTTCTCCCTGGCTTCCTCCCCGCAGTCCAAGCTGGATGCTCCGAGCCCGGCGCCCCGATGCTCCCAAGGTAGACCCTCTAAACCAGCACCTTTGCCTGCTCAGAGGTTCCCGCTGCTGCTGCTGGGGGCTCAGCGCTCTGGGTTGTGGGGGAGGGGTCCTGGGACCTTTGCTCTGTCTTCCCCTTAGCCCTGAGTATTCTCGGATTCTGGCTTTTGGGGGGGCATACCTTTTGATGTGAGTCCAGAAGGAGGGTTCCCCGCTTCTGTCCTGTTGTTCAGATTGAATTTCGGTGCTCTAGGAGCATTCAGTCTGTATCGGTAAGGAAGGGTCTTCCGCGAGGTCTGAACTTTTGCTGCTTGCTAAGCTGCCATCTTGACTCCGCCCCCTTTTGTTTACATTTTAAACCAGGATAATTAACTGTAGTTTGATGTATTATGGGATTTAAAGATTGGGATAGAATTATACAGCCTTCATATATATATCTAGCCCTAGTTTTTCTCCTGAACTCATGCATTTCCAGTTACCACTGAATATATCAAATTGAATCTCCAACTCAGCATATCTAAAACTGTTCTTATCTTTTCTCCTTCAAAACCATATTCTTCCCTAACTTCCCCATTTTTTGGTAAGGACACCACCATCCTTCCAATCATCCAAATTTACTTTGCAGCAATCCTTGATTTCTCACTTTTCCTTACCTTGCATATCAAGTCAGTTTACAAATTTTGTCATTTTTACTTTGTTGCATCCATTTCTTTTACTCATATCATCATTGCTGTAATTCACATCTTCCTGCCAGAAGTATTACAGTAGTTTCCTGTTGTCTCCTTGCCTCAAGTGGCTCCCCATTTCAGTAAGTCCTCAACACACCAAAGTGTTTTTTCCTAAAATGCAATTTTGACCATTTCACTGTCCTTCTTAGGAAATTACGTTTTACCACTAGGGTTGCATATAAACTGCTTTATTTAGTAGATCCCAACCTACTTTGCCAATCTTATATGTTACTCCCTATCTTGTGCTCTTCAGACTAGTCAGTCAGCAACAGTGGTGGTTCCCTCAAAGGTTCTAGGTGTTACAGCTTTCAGAATGTGAAGTACCTTTGGCATAACTTATATTTGTTCCCAAAAGATGCAGATAGGGAAAAACTGAAGTAAAAAAAGACTTCCAAGTCTTCCTTGTTTTTGTTATGCACTTGGAGTTTACTTTTTACCCTTGGTAGTATCTTTCCCCTTCTAGGCTTTCTACTAGTTTTTTTCCCTGGCACTTTGGGTCCTTAACACCTTTCTAGTCAAAAGAGAAAAAGCTGAATTTTAAACTTGAACTCATTTAGGAGACTTCCAGGTAGTTCAGTAGATAGATCATGAGCCTAGACAGGAAGACC
Organism: Monodelphis domestica; assembly: GCF_027887165.1. Classification (NCBI taxonomy): domain Eukaryota; kingdom Metazoa; phylum Chordata; class Mammalia; order Didelphimorphia; family Didelphidae; genus Monodelphis; species Monodelphis domestica. The sequence continues at coordinate 202,324,579 of NC_077231.1, forward strand.
AGAGTCCAAATTCAGCCTCAGATCATATATTTAAGAGTTGGGAAAGACCCCAGAGATCATTTTTATGCAGCTCCTCATTTTGCAGTAGGCCTTTATCAGAAAGACCTGACTTCAAATGTAGACTCATATACTTACTGGCTATATGACTCAGGGCAGGTCACTTCTATTTGTCTCAGTTTCCTTATCTGTAAAATGATGATAACAATGGCATCTGCCTCTCAGCTTTGCTGTGAGGACCAAGTGAGATAATATTTAAAAAGTGCTTATCCCAGTGCCTGTTATATAGCAGATGCTATTATTAGCTGTCATATACACCAATGTGTTAGAATTTGTTTAGCTGTTTGTATTTTAAATCTTTGGTTTCTCCTTATGGAACAAAAAGGAAGATTGCTGGGTTTTTTTTGGGGGGTGGGTGGGACTAGTATTGAGGAGAGACTGAAGCCTTGCTTTAAAATTACAAAAACTAACTTAAAAAAAATCAGCTGTTTATTTCTTCCCTCTTCCTCCGATCTAAAAAGAAAGAAAAAAATTAATACAAAACACTTGTATCACGGAAATTTAGTCGTACAAATTTCCACAGTGGCCACATCCCAAAAAATTTATTTCTTATTCTGCATATTTTAGATTGGCAGCAGTCTTTATCATTAGTTCTTTAGAATCATGTTTATTGTTATATTGATCAAAGTTTTTTAAGTCTTTTTAGAATTATTTCTGCAGTATTGATGTTATAGTATAAATTGTTCTGGTTCTATTCACTTCTTTCTGTAGTAATTCAAACAAGCCTTCTCAGGTATCTTTAACACTTTGTCATTTCTTCATAGCATGGTGTCATTCCATTATGTTCATGACAGTAAATTTGCTCATCTGTTCCCCATTCTATATGCCCTTCCTTTGTTTCCAGTTCTTTGCCACTATGAAAATGTTTTTCTAAAAGAAGGACCTTTTCCTCTTTCTTTGATCTCTTCAGGCTAGTGGTAACACTGGGTCAAAGGGAATACACAGTTTAGTAACTTTTTGAAACATAATTTCAATTTGCTTTCCATAATGATCAGACTAATTAATGGTTCCACAAGCAGTGCACCAGTTCTTGTTTTCTTCTTTTAGCCCCCACTGACTTTTGTCATATTCTTTTTTGGTCCCATTTGCCTATCTGAGGGACTTGAGATGGAACTTCAGAGTTGCTTAGAGAAATTTGCATTTCTCTAATTCTTAGTGATTTAGAACTTTTTTGAAAATACGGTTATTGATAGTATTTTTATTTTCTTGAGAACTTCCTTTTGATATCCTTAAACCATTTATTTAATCATGGTATTATAAATTGGCTCTTAATCTTATATATTGAATCAGTATTGTATGTAGCTAAGAAATGGGACCTTAATCAGAGAAAGTTGCTGCAAACCAGTTCACTAGTTCCCTTCTAATTTTATTCTATTCTATTTTATTTTATTTTTAAAACGCTTATCTTAGAATAGATACTAAGTATAGGTTCTGAAGCAGAAGAGCAGTAAGGGCTAGATATTGGGGGTTAAAGTGACTTGTCCAGGGTCACACAGCTAGGAGGTGTCTAAGGCCAGATTTGAACCTAGGATCTCCTGATTCCAGACCTGGCTCTCTTTCTAATTTTATCTATTTTTGAGTCATTTGTGTAAAAAAGTTTTTAATTTTATGTAATCAAAATGACCCATTTTGTCTTCTGTGATCCTCTCTATCTCGTTAGTTCATAATTTCCTTCCTCTATTCACATATTTGAAAGGTAATTTCTTCTTCCTCTAATATGTTTATGATATGACTTTTTATATCTATGTCACATATCCATTTGAAACTAAGCCTTGTATATAGTAGGAGATGTTGGTTTAAATATAATTTCTGCCAGACTGTTGCCCAATTTTCATGAAATAATGAGGCCCTACCCAGTAGCTGGAGTCTTTGTATTTAATTGAGCACAAGCTTATTAGGTTCGTTTGCTTCTGTATGTTGTATACTTAATCTCTTTTACTAATTGGTTGCTCTTTTTTAATCGGTACCAAATTGTTTTGAGAATTTTTTCTTTGTATTGAGTATATTTTAATCCTTCTTCCCACTTTTTCATTATTTCCTTTGATATTCTTGATGTTTTTATTCCTACAAATGAATTAAATTTTTTTTCTATAAAATGTTCTGCACTGAATAAGTAAATTAATTTCAGTACTATTATCATTTTTATTAGAGAAATATAGAATACTTCATGAATTTGCATGTTAGTTTTACACATTGGCCATTACTAATCTTTTGTATTTCAGTTTTAGTGAGTGCAGTCTGGTGTTCTTTCACTAAAATTAGCCCACAGCTAGCCCTTATGGTGAATCTTAGTCATTTTTTTGAGTATCTAGAGAGTAGAGTCTCTCATTTAGCCCCTCTTCTTTGCTCTCCCATTCTTCTTTCCCAAGATTAAGAAAAACTGGGAATGTAGAAGCAATCCTCAGATGTCAATCCTCTTTTCTAGATCTATAGCCTTCTGGTTTGAAATTTTTTACCATAACCCTCTGGCACCCAGGAAACATGGCACTAGGAGTTGGGACAATAGAATTCAAGATTCACGGACCTTTTAGGGGTATATGAAAGTACACAGACGACTTGAGCCTACAGAATTTCATCACTTAAGCTTGGGGATAGAGTTGGGGACCCTGGGATCTAGGTGATTGGTAATTAAAATCTACTATTTTGTTTGTATGATTGACATTTATTTTAGATAGTGAAGAACTAATAAAGTGAAAACACTTAACTTTTGTGTAGCTTTCTACAAGTAATATTATCTTTTACATATAGATAACCATGAATCATCATTCAGGAAATTATTTTCACTAAGCATGAAATAAACATTTAAAAAATTTAATATTTTATTTTCCCAATTTCATGTATTTTCCTGAAATTATAAGATCTAAATTGTCTCCCTCTCTTTTCCTTCCCCCTCCCTGAGATGGTAAGTAATTTTATCTGAGAGATAAACATTGTTTTATTTGAGTTCAGCCTTAAAATCTGTTTAAATATGCTTTAGGTTCACAGGTTCCATAGATTTAGAGCTGCAAGGGTTGTTAATTCATCCAGTATACTCTCCTCATTTTAAAGATTTTGAGAAAAACAGGCCCAGAGAGATTTGTGTCTTTATCAGAGTAGTAAAATGGGAATGCTGGAATTCAATATCCAGTGTTCTTTCTAAATACACTATGACTTCCCCCTCATAGTTTATTATTCTTGTAGCATGATTGTTGTCATAACTCAGCTCTTTTGGGACTGAAATAAAATTTAGTTCACTAACTCAATATTCTCCTTTAAGCAATCAAGACTTTTTTAGGGTTTCCAAGTTTTGGGTTAAAAAAAATTTTTTTTTTAAATTACAAAGGACATGTTATAAACAAGGAGAAGGCCCAAAGATACAAAACCAAGATACTCAGATGCAAATTTTAAGTCTATTGAAAGAACTTTGGAATCTAGGAGTCTTGCTCCCTAGGTTCTTGTTCTAGTTTTGAACACTAATTAACCTATGTGGTCTTGGACAAGTTCTGGTTAGCAAGTATTTATTAAGGTCTTACCATGTATCAGGCACTATGCTAAGCACTGAGGATATAGAGAAAGACAAAGACAGTTCTTTCCCTTAGGGAACTCATATTCTAATGGGAGCTTCAATATGGAAACAACTATGTACTGACAAGATACATACAAGCAAGTTAGAAGTAGTCTGAGAGGGAAGGTACTAGCAATAAAAAAAGGGGACTGAGAAGGATTTCTTGTAGAGAGTAGGAAGACTCCAAGGAAGCCAGGAGGCAGTGATGGAGAGGGAAAACTTTCTAGACATGGGTGGCAGTCAGTGAAAATGCACTGAATCAGGAGATGGAATGAAGAATGAGGAGTCTAATGGAGAGGTGGGAGTAAGATATAAAACTAGAAAGATAGGAAAGGACCCAAATTTTTTTTTTTAAATATATTTTATTTGATCATTTCCAAGCATTATTCGTTAAAGACATAGATCATTTTCTTTTCCTCCCCCCCACCCCCCCATAGCCGACGCGTAAGTCCACTGGGCATTAGATGTTTTCTTGATTTGAACCCATTGCTTTGTTGATAGTATTTGCATTAGAGTGTTCATTTAAAGTCTATCCTCTGTCATGTCCCCTCAACCTCTGTATTCAGGCAGTTGCTTTTTCTCGGTGTTTCCACTCCCATAGTTTATCCTTTGCTTATGAATGGTGTTTTTTTTTCTCCTGGATCCCTGAAAGTTGTTCAGGGACATTACACCGCCATTAATGGAGAAGTCCATTACGTTCGATGATACCACAGTGTATTAGTCTCTGTGTACAATGTTCTCCTGGTTCTGCTCCTCTCGCTCTGCATCACTTCCTGGAGGTTGTTCCAGTCTCCATGGAACTTCTCCACTTTATTATTCCTTTGAGCACAATAGTATTCCATCACCAACATATACCACAGTTTGTTCAGCCATTCCCCAATTGATGGGCATCCCCTCGTTTTCCAGTTTTGGGCCACCACAAAGAGCGCAGCTATGAATATTTTTGTACAAGTCTTTGTGTCCATTATCTCTTTGGGGTACAGACCCAGCAGTGCTATGGCTGGGTCGAAGGGTAAGGACCCAAATTTTAATGAGCTTTCAAAGATAAAAAGGAACCATTGGAAAGATGATCGGTCCTTTGCTTGAGGAATATCATTGGTAGCTTGTGGGAGGATAGACTGGAGTGGCGATACCTTCTCTGGATCTCATTTCTAAAATGAATGGAGTTAGATGTCAAAGACCCTTCCTAATTCTAAAAGTTTTTTATTACATAACTTTTCTTGACTTCAGTCTTATGAAGAGTCTTGTGGAAGAGTAATTAACTTTTTTGTCTGGCTTCAAAAGGCACACTACGGGGGGCAGCTGGGTAGCTCAGTGGATTGAGAGCCAGGCCTAGAGATGGGAAGCCCTAGGTTCAAATCTGGCCTCAGACACTTCTCAGCTGTGTGACCTGGGCAAGTCACTTGACTCCCATTGGCTAGCCCTTACCACTCTTCTGCCTTGGAGCCAATACACAGTATTGACTCCAAGACGGAAGGTAAGGGTTTAAAAAAAAAAAAGCACACTACTAAGTAAGAACAGTGGGTTGAACTAGCAAAGAATCCTTTAGGTTTGCTGTAAGGAAAATTTGCCTAATTATTATAGATTTACTTGGGAATTAGTGCATTTCCCTTGTTGGAGGTCTAAGTTTTTCCTTTTGGTCTCTATAGTCCCTTCTAACTTCAAAATATGGTGATTTTTCTCATTTCTGTACATCTTTTCAATTTCCTAAGAACTTCTAGGCATAATTCCACAGGAGTCAAGTTCAAGCCAAACTTGAAATTTCAACAGATATGCATGGCCTAAAAATACAGTTTATTCCACTTATCTTGAAAGTATTTTTCTTTAGAACATAGACCATACCTACATTATTTTCTTTTTGCTATTCAGCAAGTCAGTTTACTCTGTAATGTCCTAGGAGTAAGGAGTGCCTCACAGTAAGTAATCACCAGAGACATCACCAAGAGCATCACTGTAAACAGGAAGATAATAATCCAGGCTCTCCTTTCTCTGCCCTGCCCGAACCCAACTGCTGGTAGACAACTGTTCTAATCCTGCTAGATTATGCAATTGTTTGGGGTTGGGCCTGACTCAGTCCCTTAGCAGTTTAGGTTCAAAATTGAAACATATTAAGACTGGGTAATTTGACAGCTAACTAAAGGAGATTTATTTGTTTATAGCAGGAGAATGATTCCAACAAAAATAGGCATTGAGGACACCTAGGTTGATTTAACTGAGAGAAATTCCCTTTCTTGCATTTCTCATCTTGTTCTACTAGTCAGACCTCTAAAAGCCTCTCCCTCAATCCTCAGGGCTGCTTTGTACTCAGCCTGAGCCCTTCTTGAGGAAGGTCTTAATAACTTTTAAGAAAAAACTAGTTTAACTGGAAGAAGAGGAGTTTATTGCTTCAACCCACACCTATGAAGTAGATGCTATAATTATCCACATTTCACAGATGAAAAAAACAAAGTTGTTGCTACTATGTCAGTTTTTAAATTTAGATCTTCCTGAATTCAAGTCCATTCTATTTACTAGCTGCCTTTGTCTTATTTCTCATCATTTATGTGCCTGATAGGTGAGGCAGATACAATTTCTACTGTTGAGTTTTTAAAGGAAAATTGAAACCAAGAATTTTCTACTATAGCAACAATACTATTCAGTAGCAACTTCCCACCCTTTCTTTGCTAACATGTATTATACAAAGCATTAGAACCAGGTAATAGTTCCTTCAGTCTAAGTCCAACCACCTAGAAAGTTGCAGTTTTAATCTGAGGGGGTGAAAAAGGCTAAAGATTTTGACTAGGGAATTAGCCTCAATCTAGATCTTTTTTTCTAAAATGTCTGGTTATTCCTAGGATCTCTCCACACCTCCATTCTTTGGGGGTGGGGGGTGGGGAGGTTAAGGAATAAAAGAAAAAATTTCTAAGAATTATGCATAGTCAAACAAGACAAATTCCCATACTGACAGAGTCCAACAATATGTTTCATTTTGCACCTTGAGTTCATCACATTTCTGTCAGGTGATTTTATCCCCAGCCCCTTGGAATTGTGTTTGGTCATTGCATTAATCAGAGTCCTTAAGTCTTTCAAAGTTGCTGCTCTTTATAGTGTTGTGGTTATGGTATTAGCTGTTCTTTAGGTCTCATTCATTTTACATCAGTCTTCAGGTTTCTATGAAACCAACTCTTTTGTAATTCCTTACAGTATAATAATGCTCATGTGTCATCCTGGGTTTGGTGATTTGCACCTATAATCTCAGCTATTGGGAATGCTGAAGCCAATGGATTATTTGAGTTTGCAGTAGGCTTAAATCTGTTTGGATGTTCCAGTCTGGCATTATAACTACACCTGAGAGCAGGTTTTCATGCTAATCAGCAGTGAGGTGGAACTCTTGAGGGCAGCCATAAATTAATGTACTGTGTTATTCAAAGATAGACACTTCCTTAGTTTTCAATTTTTGGCTACTATAAAAATATCTATTATAAATATTTTTGTACATAGTGGTCTGTTCCCTTTGAAAGTGATCCCTTGGAGTTGTGTGCCTATCTTTCTGCTTTCTCTCCAACATAGATTATTCTCATCTTTTGTCAACTTTACTAGTTCTTTTTTTGAGGACTGTTCATTTATATCCTTTGACTGTTTAACCATTAGGGAAAATCTTCCTTTGACTTTTAGTGTTTCAATTCAACAGATATTTAAGAGACATGGGGAAAAGATTATAAGCATGTAATGATGCCCACACAATTGGACATATATGTAGGTTTAGCTTAACTTTTTTGTTGTTATTACAATAGAGGACTCATTGGTTGTGGTGGTAGTAAGGTGTATCAAAAATGATGGTTGATTCTAAGGCAGAAGAACAATGGTAAGGGCTAGGCAACGGGGGTTAAGTAACTTGTCCACAATCACTTGTTAGTTTACTTTTATGGTTAAAAACAAAACAAAACTATTATCAAATAGTTTTAGATTACTATTTTATAACATATTAGGAGGTTTGAAGTCTCTACTTCATTCCTCTAGTTTTATTATTTCCTTTGAGACTCTAATCTGTTACTTCTTTCAAGTGAATTTTGTTACTGTTTTGTTTAGCCCTCTAATGTATTAATACCTTATTGGTTTGATTGATATAATACTAAATCTGTAAGTTAATGTCATCATTTTTATTATATTGCTGTGACTTTTCTGTTGGAAGCCATCAAGCCCATGCTGTCTGACATGGTCACATGTGAGTTCCAGAGTTGCAAAACGACTTTCTGGATAAATAAGGCAAACACGGAACCCCTCTCTGTGTGACTTCTCTCTCTAATGGAATTGCTATGATTATTGTTCCCAATACAGGAGAAATAATATGAGAGCAGACTTAGAGGGTTAATACACATGTATCCCACTTTAATCCCCCCAGACTATTACCCTAAAAGATTACATTCACAGAATTAAAACCTAGAGATCACTACCCATTGCCCCCCTCCTTTCCTTCTCCACAGAGTTACATTCATTCCCATTACAAACCAGACAAACCAAGAACATCAGTTACCTTCAAGACATTCCACTGAATTCTATTTATAGACAGAAACCAAGCAACATTGCTAGGTGATTTAAAGTAACATAAGAAAAATAGAACTTGTAAATTGAGGAAAGCCCCCAATTTGATCTGTCATTAAATTGCTTTCTAACCTTGTACCTAGCTACAAAATGTTTTGTTATCCATCTCCTAAGTAATTGTGATTGATTGTGAAAGCTGACCAAAATTAACAATGATTCTCCTTAGGTCAGGGAGAACTAACCTCTAGATCACCCTGTTTATGTCATTCATCTATAGCAACAATGTTTCATTGACTATCTCCTTAGGCTACGTGTCTGTTGTTAGGTTCTATGGAAACAGGTATGTTGAGAATGAAACTGTGTGTCAAGTAAATGTGTGATCATTAGGGTATAAAATAAAGCCAGGCCTCAGCCAAGGCGGAGCAGTTTATCCTGTGAAACCTATGCTGGGAGTTGAAAGCGAAAGCTGTGTCCCATCCTTCATTGTCCTGACACCTTCCCACCTCCAAGACCCCATCCCCTGTGGGAGGCTGGCCCACCCCACAGCACTTTTCCTCCAGTTATTTATTTTCTAAATGAGTGTCTTATGATTGTAAAAGTTTTAATGTCTTGTTAGATTGACTCCTAGATATTAATACAATTTGTAATAGTTTTGAATTCTGCTATTTCATCCTGGCTTTTGTTATTGCCAAAGCCTAATCTCCCAGTTAGAAGCTGGGCTGAAGACTATATATGTGATTTGCCTCAGGATGAGTGTGGGGTAGCAGAGATCTGGGAAGCAAGCTTCTTCCTTGGGATTTGTACCTCCACCTCATTGTCTTATACCACAACCTCGGGGCCTGTCTTCCTATATCACAATGTCCCTGACCTGCTCACTGTCACCTGGTTTTGAAGTGTGGTTATAGACTTTGAAAGGTGGATATAGGACTAGAATTTCTGAAGGAGAGTCTGTTTTCTCCCAGTTCAACTAATTGAGATGAGATTCTGAGGTCTTTCTACTTGGCCTGGATAGCTACTCCCCAGTTGGACCTATTCTGCTTCCTTTTGCTGATAGGGCCATCCCATAAGACAGAACCTTATATCACAAGGTTTCCTCTCTATTCTCCCCTTATACTCAACTGAATTTGCCTAGGTTACCAGACATGCTAGTTATAGCTCTGATTGGAAGCAGGACTTGGGTACCAACAAAATGTTAATGCCAATGAACATATGGTTTAGAACTGCTTATTGCTAATTATATATATCATCTGTTAAATATTTTGACTGTAGAACTATGTTCATTGGAACCTATTCTCTTCTTGCTTGTATTTTTTTGGAAAGAGGTACAGCTGAATTAATTAACTACAAGTTGAATTAGCTAATTGAACATGGCAGCATGCTTGAAGAGAGAGAAACTTCCTGTAGAATAGTATCTAAACTCCCCAAATATTTCCATTGAAGTATCATACAAAGATGATCCTGCACGTCTCCATTTCTAAAAGTTTTAAAAGAGAGTGCAGAGAAAAGTAAATTTCTTAACCTGATGGTGAATCTGCAGCTAAGTCTGATAGATCAATGGAACATTAATTTATGTGACCTAGTCTATATATTAGAATATATTTAAGGAACTCATTAATAACCAGCTATCTATGATTTGAACCAGGTTCAGAGATGTAGAATATGTTCTTAGTAATGATTTGTGAGGGGGATTTTCCCAGGGAGTAAATTTTCTTTAGGGAAGATATAGAAGTTCTATAGGAACCATAGGAATATGAGCGCTGCTGTTTTTTATAGGAAGAAAGCATTATTCTTATTATTTAAAAGCTATTGTAAAATAAATTTTTTCATTAAAATTCATATTTTTGAGCACTTTGCAAAATGAAATGGCTCTTAATCTTAGATTTTTGTCCTAGTACCCTCAAGGATTTTGGATGTTAGACTTATTAGAGTGTTTAATGCAGATTTTTTTCTCAAGCAGCATCTTCTGCTTCTGGCTGCATTTATTTTAGGGGTTAAAACTGAAGCATTTTATATAGTTAAGCATGTCAGTTTTGATCTTTTTTGTCTTTAATTCTTATTCAATTATTCCTTTCTCTTTATAGCCATAATTATGTAAAGCATCTTTTCTCTAATTTTATGAGGTGACTTTTCATAATGAAATAATTTATCTGTTTAGAATTTATTGGAATAGAAGGTATATGATGCTATTTTTTATCAGACTGCTTTTTTAGTTTTCTTAGCAAATCTTGTTGAATAGAATCCCTTTCCTGAATATAGTTTTTGAACATTAAGTTGCTTTGTGCACTTGTTTGTAGTTCTTGCTTAGGTTATTCTTGTTTTATTTTTCTATTTTAATGTCCATTATCAGATTTTAGAATTCCTACTTTATAGCACATATAGCCAATCTCTATCCTAGGTAGTCTACCTTTAAAAATCCCTTGATAGCCTTTTTCTTTATTTTCTCCAAATTAATTTTGTCCAATTCCATAAACCAGTCCTTTGGTAATTTTTCTCTAAATACACTGAATAGTTAGGGAAATACTGTAATTTTTACTTATTATCACAGTGTAGTCATGAACTCATTAAATTTACTTAGGTCTTTTATTTCTGTAAAAATTATTTTCTAGGTACAGTCATATACATTGTATTTCTTAGTCTTGAAAGATGCTGTAATAAAATAAATGAATTTCTGCTTTTATCATATTGCCAAAATTTCTCTGTGTATCCTTTTCCTCTCTTGCAGAGATATCCTTTATAACAAATAATTTTTTTTAAAGAACAAAAAATTAGCAAAACTGGATGATACGTTCGTTGAACAAATCTGAAAATATATAAAATGTTTTACACCAGAGATCTCCCACTTCTGCAGAGGAATGAGAGGAAGTATTTTCTCATATATCTTTCTTTGTCTGCATTATACTTTGTAATTTCTCAACATTCACTTTTGATTATTTTATAGTTCTTTCCATTTACATGATCTTACATTTCAGTGTGTAGATTGTTTTCTTGCCTGCTTACCTCATTCTCTATCAATTTACATAAGTCTTTTCTTGTTTTTCTGCATTCATTTCTTACAGCCCATTACATGTTTATATCACAATTTGTGAAGTCATTCACCAATTGAAGTGTACCAATTTGTTTCCAGTTCTTTTTTTTTTTTGACCACAAAAACTGCTGCTATGAATATTTTGGTAAATGGAGTCTTCATGTAAAGACCTGATCTCTTTGGGGTATAGGACTAGTAATACAATCTCAGGATTAAAGGATGTGGACATTTTAGTAATTTTATTTGGATAAATAAATTGCTTTCCACAATAATTATACTGACAGTGTTCCACCAACAATATGCTATTGTGCCAATCTTCCTTCAATTGCTCCAACATTGACCTTTCCCCAGCCCATCTTATTCTTTTTGCTAATTTCCTGGATATGAGGTTGAATTTCAGGGATGTTTTCATTTGCATTTGGAACATTCTTTCATATGGTTAATAGTTTGCAATTCTTTTGAGAACTGTTTCTTCACTTCTATTGGCCACTTACCTTTTGGGGTGAATCATTTTTGATCTAGTATCTTTTAGTTCCATATCTGTTCTATATCTTGAATCTCATCTGAGAAATTTTATAACAATTTTTCCACACTTGTCTGCTTCTCTTTTCTTAGATGAATTAATTTTGTTTGTGTGGAAGCTTTTCAATTTCACATAATCAAAATTTTATATTTTACCTTTTGTAATTACCTCTCTCTTATTTGATTTAGAATACATTTCTTACTCAAAGCTGAAAGGTATATGATATGTTTCTTTTCTGACTTTTAAAAATATGGTCTTTAATATTCCAGTCATAGATCCTTTTCAGATTTATCTTAGGATATATTTAAGATGTCGATTTAAACTAGGGGTTCTTAACCTAGGATCTTTGAACTTGTTTTTAAAAAAATCTTGATAGCTATTAAGATATAGTTGACACATTTGGAGAGAGAAAGAAAGGAAAACTTGAGGGAATAGATTTGCCTTAAGGTAGAATAAGGAAAAGTACCTGAAGAAAAAAAGTCCTGTATAGGTTATAGAGAATTTTAAAAATCCAAATTACAAAAAAATGCAATGCTAGAGAAGAATGGAGGAAAATACATTTGCATGAATTTAAATGTGACTGGATTAAACAATATAGTAGCATAAAAGAAATGATTGAATAAAAAAGCAAAATCCCACCATCTGTTACTTACAAAAATACCTTAGAAGCAAAGACATAAATGAATAGGTTTAATAGTTTTATTGTGCATCAGCTGTGTCTAATAAAGTAGAAATTGCAGTCACTGTATTAGACAATACAGAAATAGAAATTTACAGAGATAATCAAGGTAAATACATTATTCTGACAAGTAATACCAATCATTCTTAAAAGATGAGGAAACACTATAATAGGCCTTTTATGAGATATGTAGCCCTAACAAAATTGGGGAAAGATAAAGCAAAGAAGAACCATAGAACAGTATCAAATGATTATTAAGTCAAAAATTTTAAATGAAATCCTATCATGCAGACTACAAGAAATTATTCATATGGCAAAGTTAGATATTATGCCAGGGATTCAAAGATGGTTCAACATTAGAAAAAGTCAACATAATCACATTAAAAACAAAAACATCTCAAACCATATGATTATTTCAAAATATAAACAAATTTTTGCAGTTTCAAAACTCATATATACTATTTAAAAAAAACAACCCTAAAAACTGCAGGCATGAAATAATTTTTTAAAATATTACAAAATGGATCAGTCAAAACTCCAAAATAAGCATCATATATGCAATAGGCTTTTTAAAGAAACTTTCCTGATATATGCAGGAGTAAACCAAAAGAGTCCACACTTGCCACTGTTATTTGATAGAGTTCTAGAAATACTAGCAATAACAATAAAATAAGAAAATGAAACTAAATATGTATAGATAAATAAAGAGGAGATAAAATTACCCTAGTTTGCTAATGACAGTGGCTTACATGCTTGACAATCCTAGGGATTCAGTAAGGATACTAATTGAGAAGATGGCTCCAACAGATTTGACATGAGCCCTCCAAAACCAGTAATATTAATGTATAGTAACAAATCTAAGTGTTAATAATAGAAAGGAAAATTTTATCCAAAATAATTACAAAATGCATAGAATATTTTGGGGATCTGTCTATAAAAAGTGCAATTTATAAAGATTAATTACAAAGTGCTCCTTTAAAGAGCTAGAGAAACATTCAGAGATCATGGCTCTGTTGTGCTAATATAATAAAAATGACAGTTACTAAGTTAATTTATTATTTTCATGCCATGATTATCAGTCTATTAATGGTATACTTTATTGATCTTGATAAATAATAAAATTAATTTTGAGTAAAACATGTTCTAAATTATTGAGGGAAATATGAGAAAAAGTAGAAAGGAAGAGGGAGTGACAAACTTATAAAGCAGTAGACATCCAAAACATTTGGTATTGGTTAAAGAATAGAGAGGTAGATTATTTGAACAGAATAGACGAGAATCAGAAACAGTGAAACTCAGTAACCCATTGTTTGATAAACTCCAAAACAACTGAAAGAATGTACTAATTTCTTAATGTATACATGATTTATTTTTAAAATGCCTTTGCTTAAAAAAAATAAACTCCCTTAAATATGTATACTCTAATCCTTCTGTTTCCTACTTATCTTCATGGTAAATCTGAGAGGGGTTTTTGTTTTTCTTAATATATTTTGTAGCATACCTGTAATAGGTAAATTTCTATCATGAAATTTCTGCATTTACATGTGCTTAAGCCAGTAACAACTATGGGCAGATTTCTAAATGTAGTTTTTTATCTATTTGAAAAGAGAACGAGTGCATTAAGAAATTGCAATATGGTAAGCATTTAAAAAACCTGTGGGCATAGGCTTGAATTTGAGGAATAGAAAAATCAATCCAGATTAAGAAGTGGAATGTAGCTCTAGGTATTATGGCAATATCTTATTTACCAAAAAAACAAAAACAACCAAGCATGGTTCTTTTAATTTTGTATGTAAAACCAATATTCTCTTTTAAAGGGAAATATATTTACTTTTGCAGTATGAAAATATAAAGGTGTATATTGAATGTGTGCTTTTTACCTATATACTAAAATATATGTATTTTGCAAGATCATTTTTTATTTTTGAGATATTAACTGCTTTATCTTCATACCCATTTAAACAACAAGGAGTAAAAGTGTAGTGGAGAGTAGTCTTATATTAACCTTTTTTTCCCCCTTTTTTTGAATAGGACTGCATTTCCAGTTATTTTTTTAAACTGTTTTTTACTTATGTGGTATTGTCTATACCATAAGCACCCTGTGAATTTTACCACAAGGTGGCAACCTATGATTACTCAATATGCCGAATTTGCTCATGTAAATATGACTGGAAAACATAAGAACAGAGTCATTAGTTTACAATTGGGTAATTGTTGAAAACATTAATTAACAATTAAGGGTTAGCTTCTTTTCACTTGTTCTGTGTTAATTGTTTAGCATGTCCTCCAATATCAAGATGTTTTTTGTTTTCCTGTCTTTTCTGTTTTTATAATTGTAATAAATGTATTACTTATCATTTGTTATATATGTGACTCATTGCTGGTAATTGTGGTAACAGGTAAGAAGAAAATACGATGGGACGCTGTTAGGAGATGCTTCACTCAGTCCTGTCCCATCCTAAGGATCCCTAAAAGGTTTTTGAGAGGTGGGTGATAATTAGCAAGAGATCTATACTTCATGTGGGTTCAAGGGAATCTTTCTTGAATTTTATAAACCTAAAACAATGGCTGCTTCATGCTGGTATATTAAGCACAAAATAGGTGGGGGAGAAAGTCTAGAATTTACTTGATTTTTTCCATTTGTGAAACAGCATTTCATATTTTCTCATTTTCAAAAAATAGTAATTAAAATATATTTTGGGTGGGGGTGGTTAGGATGACTTAATGCGTTTTAGAGGATAAAAGAAACTTAGGTTCACTTAAAAACTTTTTTACTTTTTTGAACTGATCAAAAAAGTTTTTGAAATGGTTTTGAAAAAATATAAATTACAGTCACCGGAGAACGAATGGAATTTTTTTGTGTGTATTATCTTCTCTCTCTTCGTCTCTTTCTCTTCCTTCTCCTTCCTCCTTGCTTCCTTCTCTTCTCCCCTCCCTTCCTTTTCCCAGGTTTCAAGTAGAGGAATACATATAAATGGACATGCAACTGTCGCTAGTTTGGTGGATTTTTTTCCCCATGGGATATTATTAAAAATATTAGAAAAGGGGTTAAATAAAATCAGTGTTCAGATTTTTTCACATGAACCTAAAAAGTATGTTAAAATTCTGATTGTCAAAAGAGTTGTTTCTTTTCATAATAATAATAAATATGTCTTAAGCATATTGCCTAGTTTATCCTCACAATGATCTTGAGAGGTCAACCCTATTTTCATAGATGAGGAAAATGAGGCAGAGAGAGCTTAAGTGATTTGCCCAGGACCACATCACTAATAAGTTATGTTTGAGGCCAGATTTAAATGCAGGCCCTGTCCCCTATTCTTTGTACCTCTTAGTTTCTCTGTTTTGATATGTAAATGATACTTATCATTTTACTTTGTTAAATTTACTATAAAGAAATGAAAACTGTGGAAACAACTGTAGCTCATATAAAAAACTTTTACATTATAAGGCTAACTTAATTCATCAAAATAGATGCTATAAAGTTCTCTGTTTTGGCTTTTATACATCAGTAAACTCCTCCAAGTCTTTAAATAGAGCTTTATTCTTAGAATTCTAACTAGCCCTAAGGTACAAAAGATTGGTACATAGTAGAAAGAGTATTGAATTTTGAGTCAGAAGACCTGATTTTGAATTCAAGTTCTGCTACTGACTGGCTCTTCAGTAGCTCTTCAATGTCCCTTCTTCTCTTCCATAAAATGATGAAGTTAGAGACTTGGTAATCTGTGGATCAAGGAAAGTCAGAACTATTTGATCCTCTGACTATGTTTCTAGAGGTAAGCATGTTTATCACAGTACTTAATGATGTGATAGTGAGTGGAAGAGACCAGAAGAACTTTTAAAAAATGAAAAACTCTAAACGGTTGTATGGACCCACTTAATGTAAGGACAGATAGCTCCAAATATTTCAGTAATCAGTAATGGAACATAGTTCAGCATTTTCACTGTTCATTGTGATATTCCTGAGTCATTAAGGAAAATACCAAATTTTTATGAAGTATCTTAAAGTGATCCCAAATAATTGAGAATATGAACAACATAGTCTGTCAACTCAAATAACATGACTCAAGTATGGTGGGTATAGACTGCCGCATTTTTATTACAGTGACTTTGTGTATACAAAGTAGTATAAAATATATCACCTAGGATATGATTAAGTAGAAGATATAGCAGAAAAAAGTACTCTTATGTGTATATAACCCCACTTGAAAGGAGACTTTTATCATTCAACCCTATGGACTGCCTTTAACTTCTGTAAAAATTTTTCTATTTCTCTACTTGTCTTTCCTATAAAAGAATGAAGTTAAATATTGTATGTGATTTGAATCTAGTCCCTAGGAACCCAGCTTACTGACAAACTTGGTCCAAACTTTCCTCCTCTCCAGGTTTCAAAAATTCCTAATACTACTTCTGTCTTCTGAGGACAGTTTCTTCTGCCTGGCACAACCCAGGCCTAACCTAACATACTCAATCTATAAATTATTCACTAACTACCTAACTCCCTAAAATAATAGATAGCTATCACTCAGTCACTCCTTCAATCAGTTTTCTATATCAGCCCAACTGTCAGTAGCCAACTGACAGCAGATCCTTGCCTTAGAGACAGACCTCCTGCTCTCTAGAGATCCCAGAGGCAAAAAGCCCTTTAAAGACTAAAGCCAAAAACCCTCTCATTAAGCTCAGGCCCACCTTTATATACCAGCAACTAACTGCCAACCCACACCTAGCAGCCAACTTCCTGCAACTGACAGCCTGCAACTGACACTCAGCAGGGGACTCCCTAGTTCCTACTTCCTATCACTGTGGGCTGGTTAATCCCTACACATCTCTATGGTAAGCGGACCTCCAGGTTCCTTGTTAAATTAAAGAAATTAAAGAATTTGTTTTTAGAGAGAACATTTTAGGCATGAAGGACATTCTGTTTAAAGTCATTATGGCAGGAGATGGAATGTCATGTACACTATGAAACCAGATCAGTTACTCTAGAGTGAGTTGGTGTAGATTAGGGGGTAGTGTTAATTCATTCTGAAAAGATAAAATAGAGATAGAATGTGAAGGTATTTAAAAAGAGAAAATCTTCTTTCATTTAAACCTAAAGGTAGCATAGACTCAACTGGATTTTCTTTTTTGAACAACTGTATCTGTTTTAGGAAAGTCAACTTATCAGCTATGTGAAGGATGAATTGGAGAGGAGAACTTCCCTGAGTAATCAGTGAATGAACAAAAAAGTACTTATTAATTATTAAAGTAGATCAGATGAGAGATGATGGTGATCTGAAATAGGGCATTTGTGGTGGGAGTAGAGGGAAGAGGATGGATGTTATAGATGTTTATAGTTGGAATAGACAAGAATGATTGAGTATGAGGGAAAGAATGAGAATGAGGGATCAAGGGTAATTCCTAGGTTTCAAACCTGAACGACTTGAAGAATGATAGTGCCCTTCACAGAAACCAGCTCAGTTGTACACTGCTTTCCTTCCTTGGTTCTTTTGCCCTCTTTTTTTTTCAGTTTTCCAGATTTCCTTTTCCTCACCATCCTTCTTGCATTTTTCTATTCCCTCTTTTGTGCAATTATTCCTACATCTACTATGTATTAATGTTATTTAGCATCAGCTAGACCTTCTACCAAAAGGGAATCATCATCTTCTTCCCTTTTTGACTCTTATCATGTTTCTTTTAGTAGCTATCTATCCTAAACTTCTTCAGCTCCCAACAGCAACACCAACCCTTTCCTCCATATCAGCAGGTAAACCTTGTTTCCCACCTTATTGAGAATATCATTCCTTCATTGTGAGTGCCTTCATCTTCTCTATATGCCTCAACATTTTTCTATGTCTTCACTTATCTTCTCTTCCTTTGTTTCAGTTGCTGAGGTGTTAAGGGTAAAATTTAAGGATTATGACTGAATATATTATTAGTGGTCGCCAGGGATTTAAATTCAATCCCAATGAAATACTCAAGTCAATATAGGGTTTTATGGTGGTTTATTTAAAACAGAAGGAAGAAATTAAGAAGAAGGAAAAGAGGGAATGGGTAGAAAGAAGATCTACTCTGGCCTGGCCTAAGCCGGGGGGTGGGTGGGTGGGTGGGGGAGTACAGAAGCTTCAGCCAAGGGCTCTTCTCAGGAGATTAAATATAGTTTGACTTCCAGCCATGAGGCCTCCTCCAAGGTGAGGGGCCTCCTCTGGGGCTAGTGCCTTCAGAAGGTCAAGGAAAAGGGGAGTCAGTCTTATCACTCACCAAGGTTGATTCAGGGAAACTGCCTCACCTAAACCACGCTACAGAGCTCCTCTCAGAAAGCTCCACTGCCAAAGTCCACCAAAGCCACAAGCCCACCAAATGCCACCAAAAGCTCCCAACACCTCCAAGCACCTCTCCCAGGAAGTGATGGGAAATATATAGGTAGTTCTTTACATCACTTCCTGTGTCTCACATGTAGTGGCTTAAACTTGGCTTAGGACAGCCCAGGGGGTCAGTCAGTTGTTTCTGATTTGTCACTTGCTAGCACATGCTGGTCATAGGCCATCCTCCTCCACAGTTAATCCTTAAGTGGGGGTATATACATTCCTGGTTGCAAGAATTCTAAAGACTAAGCAGGGTGGAGTAAATCTAAAATTCACAGAGGGAAGAGATGACCCTTTTACTTTCAAGGCTAGGCCCTTCTATTTGTAATCTTGATCATATTCATCCTTCTCTCTTTTTTTTAAGAGTATGTTTTGTTTCTTTCTTTAAAAAAAAATAATCTAATTGGTACATTTTATTTTCTTATCGCCAAAATTTCTTCCACTATTCCTTCCTGCCCAGAACCATTCCATATAATGCAAAAAGCTATTCCCCTCCCTTTATTTTTAAAGATATTTTATTTTTCAAATTACGTGTAATAACAATTTCCACATAGGTTTTCTGAAGTTATAAGAAACAAATTGTCTACTTCCCTTCCCCTTGTGGAGATAAGAAATTTGATCTGAATTAAACCATATATTATTATGCAAAACATGGCCACATTATTCATTGCTGTAAGATAATATTCCTATAAAACCCAAATCCCCAAAATAAAACCACAGATAAACTAAAGTGAAAAATAGCATGCTTTGATCTGCATTCTGACTTCAACAGTTCTTTCTCTGGAGTTGGATGGCATTCTTTGTCATAAGTTTTTCAAAATTTTTCTGGATCATTGTATTTCTGAAAGAGGTCAAGACTAAATGGGAAAGGACCTGTTTGTACAAAAATATTCCTAGCTGCTCTTTTTGTAGTGGCAAAGAATTGGAAACTAATGGGATGTTCCTCAATTGGGAAATGGCTGAACAAAATATGGTATATGATGTTGATAGAATACTATTCTCTAAGGAATGATAAACAGGATGATTTCAGAAAAAGCTGGAAATGCCTACATGAACTGATGCAGAGTGAAGCAAGTAGAATCAGGAGTACATTGTACACAGTAACTGAAATGTTGTGGAATGATCCAATGTGATAGACTTTGTTACTAAAAACAATACAATGATCCAGGACAATTCTGAGGGACTTATGAAAAAGAATCATCTACCTTGAGAGAAAGGACTGTTGGATTAGGAATGCAGATGAAAACATGATTTATCACTTATTTGGGTATATGTTTTGGTGTTTCAGATTATTCACACTTACAAAAATGAGTAATATGGAAATAAAAAAAAATAACTAGCCATGTCTTTCACATTTGATCATCCCACAATATTGCTGTTACTGTATACAATGTTTTCCTGGATTTGTTATTTCACTCTGCGTTAATTCATGTAGATCTTTCCAGCTGCAAAAAGCCTTTTTTTTTTTAAGAAAGAAAGAAAAATAAGAAGAAGGGAAAACAAATCAGCAAAACCTTGATCAAAAAAATATGAAAACATGTAATTTTCTCTGTGGGCTTCTGACCTCTGTAAAGTTGTTGGGAAAGGGTCTTCTTTGAAGTCTTGCTATGTAATTTTGTATATAATTTCTTTACTCTGCATCAATTCATTAAAATCTTTCCTTGCTTTTCTGTAGCCATATTCATCATTTTTTTCAGCCCAGTAATATCCTATTAAATTTATTTACCACAAATTGAATAGTCATTCCTCAATCAAAGTGGGGAACTACTTCATTTCTACTTCTATGATAAATTTAAATGCTGCTATAAATATCATGGTGGATTTGTCTATTTTCATTCTTTTCCTATGGGCTTTTTCCATGTTGACTTTAAACATACCTAGGTATCCCTCACTAAAAAAAAAAATTCTTCATTTAACTCTGAAAGCTATTCCACTATATTTTTTTCTCTCTTTTACTGCCAAACTTTTCTGAAGAGCTATACTTTTGACTTTTACTTCCTTACTTTCCATTTATTTTTCATCCCCTTGTAATCTGGTCCCCAGCTTTAGCTCTACTGGAATTGCCTTTTTAGAAGTAACCAGTTATCCCTTAGCTGCCAAATCTTATGGCCTTTCTTTGGTTCTCATCTTTTTTTGACCTTTTTACAGCTTTCAGTACCGTTGGTTTCTCCTTCCTCCAAGATAATTTCTTTGGTAACTTGGTTTTGGTGACTATTTTCCTGGTTCTCCTATCTCCAATTCCTTTTCAACTTATTTTTGCAGAATGATCCTTCTCTTACCCTTCAAGTATGAGTGGCTCTCAGGACTGTGACCTGGACCTGATTCTCTTTTCCCTTTATATTCGCATGTTGAAGTCATCATCCCATCCCATGGGATTCAGTTATGTTTATATAGATGAAGTACTTCTATATCTATAAATTTAAGCCAAATCTGCTTCTTCAACTCATTCAGTTTCTTGTTTAGTGCCTTTAGCTAGTTGGCTTGCTAATAATTCAAACTCATCATGTATCATCCTCTTAAACTTTTCTTCCTCAAAACTTCCTTGTTTCCATGAAGGGACATTGCTATTTTACCATGCGCTCAAGTTCATAACCTTAAAAATGGCCCTTGGTACTTGGCTCTCCCTTTGTCCTTTATCTATTACATTGTATCCAGAGAAATGGTTTTGCTTCAGTATCTTTTACATTCATCCACCTTGTGCTTATATTGTTAAAGTGCTAGTTCAGACCTTCATCACCTTTCTTGCCATGATTATTGTGTTAAGAGGTTCCTAATTGATCTAGTCTCCATTTTCTAACCTATACTTTACATAATTCCCAAAATAATCTTCTTTGGGCACTGGCCTGACCGTTCCAAAACCATGGTATACTTTTCTTTCTTATCTCTCCCCCTTCAGAAACACTATCTTTATTCAAAGAACAATTCATTGCTGCCTCTTCCATGAAGTCTTAAATAAGTCTCCTACTTGTTAGTGCCCTTCATATTACTCTATATTTGTGTGTTACATTGCATTCCACGAGTATGAAGGAGCAGAGTGTGTGACATTTTTGTTTTTGTTTAGCAACTAGGATGAGGCTTTGCTTTGCATGTAGTGTTAGATGTCTTAGAGATCATTTAGCCTAAGCTAAATTTTAGAGATGGGAACTGTGACCAAAAAGACTTAGGGTCTTGTCCAAGGTCATATTTTAAGGGGCAGCACTGGTATTTGAACTCAGATCTTCTAGTTTCAAATTAGGGTTCTTTGTACAAAAAGAGCCTTAATGTGTATATATTGAATTAATTAAAGTTAAGAGGAGTAACAGACATTGATATTTGTTAACCATGGAATAATGAAAAGATCTTGAAGAAAATCTTTACTGGGATGTACAGATCTTTTGTCTCTAGTGGGTTGTATAGGCCTGTGGAGTATTTATGGAAAGAACTGGACATAATATAGGATGAGATGTAAATGAGTTGGAGTCTGTAATGTAGTACTTGGTTACTCACATTAATTAACTCAGATCCATTGATGAATTTTAGCGTTTAGGAAGGAAGGGGAATGTATAAAATGGTTCAGGAAGATCTTGTCTAAAATACTTAAAAAAAATTTTTTTAAAGGATTGAGGCTTAAAAGGAAACATTTCAGTTATCTAAAAAGTTCATCTTATAAAACAGGTCATTTGATTTTTTTGTGTTACATTGACATGAGCTAGTAAAATATATGATAAAGAATTTAATCATAAGATAATTAAAAGAACAAATTAAAGAATCAATAATCATGAATTTACTAAGCCCTATTTTAGGTTCAAAGGATAAAAGAGTCCTATTTAGTGAGTTTACATTCTTATGGGGAAATGAACAAGTACTTGTAAAAATATATAATAAAAATAAAGTTGATAAAATATATAGAGAGTAGTTAAATAAAGGTTGCAAGAGAAGGCACTAACAGTTGATAATAAAGAAAGGCTCTATTCTACATGTTAAGGAAGAGGCCTCTAGGAGACAGTGAGATGAGGAAGTGAGTATTTTCCAAGCATTTGAGATGGCCATTATGAAGGCACAGAGACAAGAAATGGAGTATCTTGAATGAGGAAGAGAGAATAGGCCAGTGTGGGAGGAGGAATAATTTTCAAAGGTGGTAGGGAAAGGTAGATTGGAGTGAGGTTAGGCTTAAATCTAAACAGAGAATAGACTAGTTGAGATGGCATAGTAGAAGGATATAGTACAGCTAAGATTGTCCCTGTGACTAATCCATAAAGATCTAGAAAAGTCATACTGAGTCATTCTTTCCAGCCCATTTTGGTATAGGGAGTCAGAGATCTTTGTACACTAGGGACAGAGCCTAGCCAAGAGCATATCACACAAAGAATTCCAAGATAGGGACTGAATATGTACTTTCCTGTAGCTGTGTACCAGGGCAAGAAGAAATCCCAAATCTGACCCAATCTTGGGCAGGGAGCAGGAACAGGTGCTGAAATGGAAACTCTGAACTCACTATCCACTTATGGATCACAAATCTATTGTGAATTGAGGCGAGAACTTTTGCCTAGCTAAGTGACATTTGAAGGCAAGGACTAGTTAGTTGTAATCCCTAGACTATGTACTGAATGAGGAACAAATACAGAAACAGGTAGGAGCTATGCAGCTTTAACCCTGGGAGCAGATCAGGGCCTTGAATCCATCTCATATCTTAGTCTGAAGCCTACAGCAGAATAGTGAGGGCAGGAAGCCTAGACCCAAGGGAGTCTGCTGTTCTGTCAGTCAGAATCTGCAAAGCTTCCAGCTGAATAATGGTGATTTACATCAGCAACACTTCAACTAGGGTCAAACCTACTATTATGTTGCTCATATTGAAATCATCCAAGAGGATGAAAAAACAGATCCAAGTATGACTGAGCTGTTTCCTTTGGAAGTGTGAAAAGCCTGGTCTTAACACAAAGTCTCAATTTGGAAATAAAGGTTGAAGAATGAGGGAAAAAATCCTGTCAAAAAGAACTGTTTTGATATAAACCCAGAAGAGAAAAGGTGCAGTCTCAAAAACAACGCGTACAATTTCAGTTAGAATTTCTAAAGAGTTGAAGAGTTTAAGAACTAAAAATTCTTTTATATATGAAATGAAAGAGGTAGAAGAAACAATTGGTACAAAAAGTGTGCTGATGGAAAAATTGGAACTGTGGAAAAAAGAATTAGGAAGATAATTGATAGTTTAGCAAAGAGATATAACTTTAAGCATCAAATTCTGTAATACATAGAATGGACCAAATAGCAGCTAATAACTCCATGAAGCAACAAAAAAATATTAAAAATTTTAAAAATTATTAAAACTAACTGAAAAGACTGAACAAATAAAAGAAAATGTAAGGCATTTTATATTTTAAAAAATCTAATCTGGAAAACAGATCAGAGAGAATTTAAAGAGTCCTTGATTACCTGAAAGCCATAACCAAAAAGAGGAACCAAGACATATTTCCAAACATCTTAAAAGAAGTTTGTTCATATTGCTTAGAACCAGAGGGCAAAGTGAAAATAGAAAGTATCCATTGCTCAATTCCTGGAAGAAACTCCAAAATGAAAACTCTTAGGGAACTTTATAGCTCATAATCTAGCACTTTCAAACTAAAGAAAAAATACTGCAAGGAGCTAAAAGAAAGAGTTCAAGTACTGATGAACTATAGTCAGGATCATAGTAGATTTCCTTATACGAATGGCAATTGAAATACGATATTCCAGAAGACAAAGATTTAGTCTTACAGCCAACAATAACTTACTCAGCAAGACTGAGTATAATCCCACAGTGGAAAAAATTGGGATCTTTAATGAAATAGAGAACTTTTAAGCATTCCTTTTGAAAAGGCCAGAGCCATGCAGAAGCTTTAAAATACAAACATAGGAATCAAGAGAAACATGAAAAAGATAAATATGATTGACCAATCATAAGGGTCTAGACAAAAGAGTGAACTGTTTGCATTCAAATATAAAGAGAACAATATTATCATTATTGGGTATCATAGAGAAAGGGTCTTTTAAAAGATAGATAGCCCATAATTGGTTTGTTTCATGTTTGCATGATCTTAAAAGGAAAAGGAGAAAAATAAGAATATATTAGTAGGAAAAGAGAGAGGAAAGGTGAAGGAAATTATTTTACATAATTTAGGTGTGCAAATAGACTATACCAATAAGGAGCAAAAGGATGGGAGAAGCTGGCAACACTTGAATCTTACTTTCATCTGAACTGGTTAAAGTTGGGAAGAATATTCACATTCTGAGTTATGTGTAGAAACATACCCAGGAGGGGAAAAGGGAGAAATAAGAGAGAGTAGATTAAGGGTGGGTTTAATCCTAAATAACAAATTCTAGGGAGAGTTTGATCATAAAGAAGAGCTTTAAAAGAAAAAAGTCTGTGACTAGGCCCTGGGCAAAGGAAGAGGAAGTAGGGCAGTGGAAAAGAAACCCACAATACTGGTGTTTAGCACACTTCCCTCCTATCCTGTTCATTATAAAGAGGGGGCAGGAAACTCATTAACACAGTGATCAGCCATGATTTTAGAGGATTCATGATGAAATATACTGCTTACCACAGACAGAGAGGTGATAGACTTAGGTTGCAGATTGAGACATAGATTTTTTGTTTTTGTTGTCAGATATAGCCAATGCAGGATTTTATTTTCCTTGACTATGCTTATTTGTTGCTAGAATTTTTGGTGAGGACGGAGGGAGGTTGGAATGTAAAGAAGGTGGATTTTTTTTAACTTTACCTTTTGTCTTAGAATCAATACTGTGTATTGGTTCCAAGGCAGAAGAGTGGTAAAGACTAAGCAGTGGAAGTTAAGTGACTTGTCTGAGGTCACACAGATAGTAAGGGCCAAATTTGAACCCAGAATCTCTCAATCCTCTGAGCTATCTAGCTGCCCCCAAGAAAGTGAATTTTTAATTTAAAAAATGTAAAGTTTCTTTGATAAAAGTCTCTTTTATTTCTAAGATCTTGTGTACTAATTGAAATGTTCTAAGAATAAGAACCAGTGAGTGCCCAGTTGATAAATGGCCAAAGGAGATGAGCACATATGTATATATACATATATATATATTGGGTATATATACATATATATATACCCAAGAAAGCATGCCTCATGCCCTTCAGATTGACAAAGATGACAAAAAAGGAAGATAGTGAATGTTAGAGGAGCTTTGGGAAAACTGATCTACTAATGTACACTACTGGCTTAGCTATGAATTGGTCTGATCATTGTGGAAAGTAATTTGGAACTATACCCAAAAAAGTCAGCAAACTGACTTTGCTCCAGCAATACTTCTACCTGAAAAGAAAAGGGACTTACATGAATTAAAATATCTATAGCTGCTATTTTTGTAGTGGCAAAGAATGGGAAACTTAACGGGATATCCATCAGTTGGGGAATGGTTGAACAAATTACATTATATAATTATGATGGAACATTTTAAGTGAAGAAATGGATGGTTTTAGAGAAAACCTGGAAAGACTTCAGTGAACTAATAATGTTCATTCAATATGATGGAGAGTGAAGCAGGCAGAACCAGGGCAATTAATACAGTAGCATTGTAGAGACAAATGACATTTAACGACTCAAGAACTTTGATCAATGAAGTGATCAGCCATGATTCGTGAAGAATGCTACCCATTTCCTGACAAAAGATATGATAGACTGCATATGCAAATTTGCACACATTTTTGGACAAGGCCAATGTAGATATTTGTTTTTGCTTGACTGTGTATGTTTCTTATAAGGATCTTGTTTTTCCTTTTGTCTTCAGTGGAATAGGAGTGGTGGGAGTAAAAAAAGAGATGTTAGTTGAAAGAAATTAAAATAAGAAACTATACCAGTGAGTTTATATTTTATCCTAAAGGCAACAGGAAGCCACTGGGATTGGTTGAATAAAGAAGTCACAAAGGAGTCATTTCTGCCCTTAATAAAAATTACTTTGGCAACAATGTGTAGAATAGTCTGGAATGGTTAGAATTTTGAGTCAGAACAATTAGGAGACTATGAAATTATCTAGATGATAGGTGATGAATACCTTTGTGAGAGTAGCCAGATATAAGATATTTTCAAGGCAGAAAAGGCAAAATTTGCTAGCTGATTTTGGGTATGGGGTAAGAGAATAAGAATTTGAAGATCCTAATTAGAGGCTATGAGACTAGAATGGTGTTACAACAGAATAGCGAAGTTTGGAAAAGTAGGGGGTTTAGAAAGAAAAGTAATTCACTTTTGGCCTTTGGATTTCAAGATATTTCTCTCTGGGACATCCAATTTGAGATGTCAATGAATTAACAGTGTGGGACTGAAGCTCACAGGAGAAACTGGTAATAAAATCTTACATAAAACCTTTAACATTTAACAAAGTAGAACCAAATATTAACAAGCAAACAAAGATGTAAGTTTGTTTTCTTTTCTTTCCCTTTTCAAATTCATTGGAAATTCTGTTATCTTTGACATTTTTTCCTTTCTTTTTAAAAGAATGATAGTCAATATTAATACTGTTCTGGTTCTATTGGCATCACTTTGTCTCACTTCATGAATTACATCTTTCCATATATCTGTATGTTTCATATTCATCATACTTTTTATGGTTCCTTAATATTATGCTACATTGATATTTCATTACACTCACATACCAGTATTTATTTAGTCATTTTCCAGTTAACTGAATATAAGGTATGTTGCTATTTCAAATAAAACAACTATAAATACTTTTATATAGTTGCTTCCCTTTTGTGATAATTTTAGGATAAAAATGGAATAGAATTGTTAGTTTAAAAGGTACAATCATATTTGTGACTTTTTTGTATTGTTATATTGCTTTCTAAAATACCTATACATTATTCTTTATATCATCTGTATCCTCTGTTGGAACTTTATCCAGGTCATACCTGATAATTCTGGAGTCCCCCTAAGGTTCTGTCCTGTGCTCTATTCTCCCTTTTTTACTTAGTGATCACATCAGCTTCCCATTGTTTCAGTTATCCTCTCTATGCACAAAGAACTCATGGTCTTTCTCTCCAAATCTCTCCTCTTCCTTTATCTTCCCTGTAAACTGTGGAGGGTAACAATTTCCTAGGCTTGAAAGCTAGGTGCATCATCTCACCTTCACAATTTTTCTCAACTTCTCCTCATCCCCCATATCTAGTTGCCAAGAACTAAAAGAATTCCAGCCTTTCCAACAATCTGTGTGTGTCCTAGTCATCTATAGAGGGGAAGCCAAAGGCTGCAAAACAATGGGGAGGGAGTTTAAGGATTAGGGAAGGAGAGACCTGGCAAACAACAGACAAAACACAGAGATCTGCAGCATGGTGTCATTGAGCTCCACTGAACATTTATTATACCTTTTTAGCATTGTGAGTTTTTGGGGTGTCCATCAAACAAAGGAAACAGCAAAGGTTTGAGCATTATATTAGTGTCCAATTACAGATAAAGAAATGAGTAGTAACACAATGTACCACCAGGTGCCCAGGAAGAGTAATTTGCAAATCTAGTGAAAAAACTTCTCTCTTCCCAGAATCCTCGCCAAAACCTTTTAAGTTCAGCAAAATTTTAACCCAATCCAATTTAAGGATTCAGAAATCAATCATGTGAAATATTAAAAATATATCCATAAGTCTGGTCCATGAACACTTTTGCTCATTTGAGTCAGCTTTTGAATATATCTTTAATATCTTTATGATTTGTTATTTACTAAAACCCTTCAAAGAACTGTAAATTTCTTCTTCATAACACTCACATATACCTCTTTTCTCTATTGATACTTTCACCACCCTGGTGGAGGTGCTCAACATTTCACACCTAGACTGATACTGTAAGCCTACTGATCAATCTCCCTATCTCAAATTTCTCCTCACATCAGTCTGTCAATTAACTTGTCAATTTGATCTTCCTAAAGCATCCATCTGACTCTGTCATCGTTCTTATTCAGTGGACTCCAGTGGCTCCCTCTCACTTCTAGGATAAAATATAAAATCTCATATTTGAGATTTAAAGCCCTTTATAATCTGGATTCTTCTTATCTTTCCACCACTCTCACATTTTACTTCCCTTCAAGTTCTCTGGGATCCAGTAATACTGTCTTCCTTTATTTTTTTTTAAACAGGATTCTCCATCTCCTGCCACTAAAGCCCCATTGCCTAACCCTTTCTGTCATTAAACAAAAAGTAATAAAAATTATCTTGAAGTATATAGACTTCTTCAACTTCTTCAATAATTTCCCCTAACAATTAGGTACTTTGTTTTGAGTTTACTGTTATTCTTTTACCTTTTTTCCTACTCCCTTTTTTCTTTTTCCTGAAACATTCCTTTTGAAATATTTGATAATTTGGCCAATACCATACCTCTAAGAGTTCTTTTAGTGTGTGTGTGTGTCTTGATTGGAGAAGTATGAATTGTGCTTTATATACTTCTTCATTGTTAAATCTTCAGTGTTGAAATAACCTCATATCTCATATCCTAAGGTTCTTAGATTACATCCTAAGGCAAAGGAATACTCCCTTCATGTGCTTTTGATCTTGTCTTCTGTTTCCATGCCCTTCTTCCTCTTTCCCCATCTTCAATTTCTCTATCTACTAACTCCTACTTCACTAGTTTGAAAAATGACTAGGTATCCTTCATTCTTTTAAAAATCCTCCAATTTCAGGGGGCAGCTGGGTAGCTCAGTGGATGGAGAACCAGACATAGAGACAGGAGGTCCTAGGTTCAAATCTGGCCTCAAACACTTCCTAGCTGTGTGACCCTGGGCAAGTCACTTAACCCCCATTGCCTAGCCCTTACCACTCTTCTGCCTTGGAACCAATACACAGTATTGATTCCAAGACAGAAGGTAAAGATTTAAAAAAAAAAATCCTCCAATTTCATCACTTAACTAAAATTACTCTTGTCATAATTATAAGATTGCTGAATTAGGTATTCCTTCTTTAAACCCTCATCTTTTTTTTTTAAACCCTTACTTTTCATCTTAGAATCAAAACTGAATTGTTTTCAAGGCAAAAGAATGTTAAGGCCAAAGCAGTGGGGGTTAAGTGACCACAGCTAGGAAGTGTCTGAGGTCAAATCTGAACCCAGGACCTCCCATCTTTAGGCCTGGCTTTCAATCCACTGAGCCACCCAGCTGTTCCCTAATCCTCATCCTTCTCCACCAACCTTCTGACAGGGTTGACTTCCTAAATATATGTTCCTGATTCTCTTTCTTATTGTCTGTCTTCTCCTAAATATCTATATCATACCTCTAACTGTGAGTATTCCTGAAGACTGTGCCTAGATTCCATGTTCTTCTCTTTCTTTCTTGTTAATTTCATCATCTCTATGTCAATGACTCACATGAACTATTTTTTTTTAAGTACTTATAAAGCTCTTACTGTGTGCCATCACTGTGCTAAGCACTTAGGATCAAATATAAACAAACAAAACAATCCTTGCTCTCAAGGACCTTACATTTTAATGAGGGGATCTATATAATCAACCCTATTCTCTCCCTTGAGCTTCAATCCCAAATTGCCAGTTACCTCTTAGATATTCAGAATAAGATGTCCCAGAGATATCCCAAAATCAGCATTACCATTTCCCAAAATCTATCCCTCTTCCAAACTTATTTATTTCTATTGAATGTTCCATCATTCTTCCAGTCTCCTAGGTTTATAATAGTTCTGACCATGTATGTGATTGCTACCTAGCTAACTCCAGCAGCTTCCTTTTACTAGGATAAAATATACAATTCCTGTTTAGCTTTTAAAGCCTCATACAGTCTCTTTGGTTCTAGCCTCTTTTCAGTTTTGTTATATTTTATGCTCCCTTGTACTCTCTGTAATCCAGCCAAACTGACTTTTTTGTTTCTCCCACAGGACACTACTTTCCTGGCTCTTCGTGTCATGCCTGGAGTATTCTCCTTCCCCACTTTTGCCTCTTTGACTTTATCATTTCCTTCAAGACACTACCTTGTGCATGAACTTCATGAGCCCTTCAAACTGGTAGTGCTCTTCCTCTCAAACTCAGTTGTTTTCAATATGTAACCAATTTTTACAATTCATTTTTTAGTAGTTAGGGTATATATTCTTATCTATGTACTTGTTGTCCTTGCCTTGTGATAATACATGTATAACCTAGTGCAATTGCTTTGTCAACTCCAGGAGAGGGGAGAAAAGAAGGGAGGGAGAGAACATAAATCATGTAACCATGGAAAAAATTTTTAAATTAAATTTAAAATTAAAAAACAAAAACAAAATATAATCTCTTTGTAAGTAGGGATTGCTTCATTGACTGTTCTTATATCCCCAGGCCTCGGCATAGTGCCTAGAACATAGTAGTCAGTCACAGTGATCTTGCTTGTGAATTATTGGCTGTAACTTTTAATTTTTCTGCCTTATTTTGGAATGTTTCTTGCATATTCTTATATTTTTTTTATACTTCCATCACTACTTGCCAACTCCTATCCATTCTAAAGCATATCAGTTCTTTTTCAGTCTGTATCTTTTGAACTTAATTCCTTTATTGATTATGTTGTAATTAATTACAATTTAATAACATTTAATAAAATGTTGATTTATTACATTTAATTGATTACAACATATAGTCTGTCAAGTAGTGTTTACAATTTCTTTTTTTCTGTAGGAATGTGATCACATTTTTATTGATACTTTTATTTTTATATCATCTCCATTTACTAATTCATCTCATTCTTTTTCTCTAATAGGAATGTTCCATTTACATTTGAATAAAAAGTAAATTCTCTCTGGGCATGAGAGACTGAGGCAGGTGGATCTCTGGCTCTGGCTAGTTCTGTGCTTCAGTCTGCTAAAACTGATCTGGTATACATACAAAGTATAGCAGCATCATGATGGTGGTTGGTGGGTTGTAGGTCTGAAAACAGATTAAGCCAAAGCTCCATAACTATCAGTGGTGAGATTAGGCTGGTGAGCAGCTACTGCATGTCTAGCCTGGGTGAGATAAGGAGACTTAATTTAAAAAAAATTCTTTAATAAACTGAAGTTCTTTCCACAATCAATGACTTTTCTTCTCAGAAATCTGTTTAATTTTATAAATTTTTTCTTATTCATTTGCATGGAAATGGTACGACCATTTTGGAAAACAATTTGAAATTATGCAAATAAAGTAACTAGATTATCCATGCCCTTTGAACCAGAAATTCTCTTACTGGGTTTATACTCTGCTGAAGCCATTAGTAAAAAAGAAAGTCTCCTTAAACTCTAAAATATATTCATAGCAGTACTCTTTGTGATGACTGAGAATTGGAAGCAAAAGTGAATGCACATCAGCTGTAGAAATGACTAAAAAAAGTTTGTTACATGAATAAAATGAAATATTACTGAAATGATATATGTGATGAATACAGAGAAACATGGAAAGATCTATATGAAACAATGCAGAATGGAGAAAGCAGAGCCAAAAGAACAATATATACAGTGACTACATCAAATGTATGTGGGGAAAATTATCCTCCTCCCATCAAAATTAAATGTAACAAAATTATATATAGATAGATAGATAGATAGATAGATAGATAGATAGATAGATAGATAGATAGATAGATAGTAGTCTCTCGGTGATCGAGAATGACTATTGTCTTTGTGCAGTTTCATCTACGGTGTACCCTCATGTGGCTTTGGAGTCCAAAGGCTGAGGCGCAGAGTTTGTGGCACATGGGGCATGGGACTCCAGTCGTTACAGGAGGTGCGGTTGTGGCCTGGTGTCGGCGTTCACGTGCAGAGGCAAGACATCGACGTCGCTCATCTTCAAAGGTGGTGGCGGCATGGTTAATGTGGGTTCGCCAGCTGCTTCTGTCAGAGGCAGTGAGTTCTAGTTGCTTTGGTGTAATGCCAGCCCACTTCAAGTTGGACTTTAGCTGATCCTTGAATCTTTTCTTTGGTTGGCCTTGTTTCCTGAGTCCAGCTGACAGTTCACCATAGAATACCTGTCTTGGTATTCGCTGTGGGTCCATGCGGATGACGTGTCCAGACCATCGTAGCTGGGCTTTGAGGACCATGACTTCGATGCTGGTGGAGTTGGCTCTGTCGAGGACTTCCTGATTGGTGATTCGGTCCTGCCATCGGATCCTCATGATTGACCGGAGGTAGAGTTGGTGGAATTGCTCCAGCTGTTTCATGTGCTTCTGGTACAGTGTCCATGTTTCACAACCATACAGGAGCGAGCTGACGACCACTGTGTTGTACACTTTGAGCTTCGTCGCAGTGCTTACACCTCTGTGTTGGAGGACTTTGCAGTGCAGCCGCCCGAGTGCCTGGCTGGCCTTTTGGATCCTGACATTAATCTCGTGGTCTAGGGACCCATCATTGGCGATGGTGCTGCCCAGGTACTTGAAAGTGTTGACGTTAGAAAGCTGCGTGCTGTCGATTGTAATGAACGGCTGGTTCGTTGGCCTCCCTGGTGCAGGTTGGAACAGCACCTGTTTTGCTGAGGCTGATAGGCCAAACAGTTTTGTTGCGGTAGAGAACCTGACCACAATGGTTTGGAGATGATTTTCTTGGTGGGCCATGAGAGCACAGTCATCTGCAAAGAGAGCTTCCAGGATGAGTCTCTCTGTTGTCTTTGTTTTTGCAGTCAGGCGGCGAAGGTCAAATAGTGAGCCATCCAGTCGGTATTTGATGTAGATGTCCAGGTCTAGATCCATCACAGCATGTCGTAATACTTGGGTGAAGAATAGGTTGAATAGTACCAGAGCGAGGACACAGCCTTGTTTCACGCCATTGGAGATGTTGAAGCGATTGGAAGTCTCTCCACCAGATAGGACTTTCCCTGTCATGTCAACATGAAAGAGCTGGATCAGTTTGACGAATTTTGCTGGGCAACCGAGCTTGCTCAGGATCACCCACAATGCGTCCTTGTTCACTGTGTCGAACACCTTTGTCAGGTCTATGAAGACAATGTAGAGACTCAGGTTCTGCTCAAGGCATTTTTCCTGCATTTGCCTCACTGTGAAGACCATGTCGATGGTGCTGCGATCTGGTCGGAAGCCACACTGTGATTCAGGCAGGTTCTGCTCTGAAACAGATGACAGGAGTCTGTTGTGTATAACACGGGCGAGGATCTTTCCAGCAGTGGAGAGTAGTGAGATGCCTCTGTAGTTGTCACAGGCTGCCCATGAGCCTTTATTCTTGTATAGGGCTATGATGGAGGTATCTCTGAGTTCTGGGGGCATGTCTTCCTCTTCCCATATGCTGGTCAGTACTATGTGGAATGCCTGGAGCGGGAACGACGAGCAATGAAAGGCATTCCCAACTCTACCCCATTTCTGGAGGTGAGACATTTACAGGTATTATACATTGCATATTTGACTTTTTAGTGTATTGATCAGGAGTTCTGGGTTTTTTTTCCTCCTTCAGACTTTTGGGATGGAGGGAGGGAGGGAAAAAGTGGGACAGATGGGATAGTATGGAAATAGAGTAAACAAAATGTTCAATAAAAACTTGTTTTAGAAAAAATAATTCCAGTTCCTGATTTTGGGAGCATCAGTTGATGCAGAGTACAAACTTTTTTTTTTTTAATGAAACCTTTACCTTCCATCTTAGAATCAATACTGTGTATTGGTTCCAAGGCAGAAGAGTGGTAAAAGGAGTAGGCAATGGGGGTCAAGTGACTTGCCTAGGGTCACACATACAAACGTCTTACAGCTAACATTTTAGATTTGTAATTGACTTTATTGGGTATATTTCCTATAAGCAATATGTTGTCTTGAATTTATTCTAAAAAATCCATCCTTTGTTACCTTACTTCCCTGACCCAGTTAGACCCTCTTTTAACATTTGAAAAAAAAAGTTAAGCATACTCAACTAGTCAGTACAGTGACTATATGATAGCATATTCAACATACTGTATTCTTTTTCCTGTTGAGAAAAGTATATTAATTTCATCATCTATCTTTATGGGCCAGTATTGGAGGTCATTACAGTTAATCAGTTTGGCCACTTTTCAGTGTTACTTTTATTACATTATTTTTTTCTTACTCTTTCAGTTTATACAGGTCTTTCATTGCTTCTGTGAATTAATCAAAATTTCATTTTCATGGATTAATATTATGTTACATTTATATTACCACAGTTTATTCAACTATTCTCCAGTCAGTGAGCACCCATTATGTTTCTACTTTTTCCTGCCACAAAAGTGCTGCTTTGAATATTTTGGTATACCTGTTGTCTTTGACCTCCTTGGGGGGATTTTGCAATTTTTTTCCCCCATTTGAATAAGTTTATTTAGTCAATTTAGAACATTATTCTTTGGTTACAATAATCACATTAATCTCCCCCTCCACTCTCCCCCCCCCCCCCCCAGCCAACATGCAATTTCATTGGGTATAACTTGTGTCCTTGATCAGAACCTATTTCCTTGTTATTGTTTACACTAGGATATTCATTTAGAGTCTACATCCCCAACCCTATCCCTTTGACCCATGTATTCAAGCAGTTTTTCTTCAGTGTTTCTACTCCCGCAGTGTTTCCTCTGGATGTGGATAGCATTCTTTCTCATATGTCCCTCCGAATAGTTCTGGATCATTGCATTGTCACTAATGGAGAAGTCCATTACGTTGAATTGTACCATAGCGTGTCAGTCTCTGTGCACAATGTTCTCCTGGTTCTGTACCTTTCACTCTGCATCAGTTCCTGGAGGTCATTCAAGTTCACATGGAATTCCTCCAGTTTATTATTCCTTTGAGCACAATAGTATTCCATCTCCAACATATACCACAATTTGTTCAGCCATTCCCCAATTGAAGGGCATCCCCTCATTTCCCAAGATTTTGCAATTGTTAATGTTTCTAATTGACAGTTTTTCTTAAATTTGTATTATGGAAATAGTTATTCTTAGAGCTCAAGTGATTAGTTCTCTTATAGAATTAATTCTTAAATATTACTTATTAGGTAAATTCGAGAACTAGTATCTGTTAAGTACCACAATTTTCAGACTAGTGGATGAATATTGCTTTACAAAAGCAAGAAAATAATTATGATTTATGTATATTGAAAGCATAAATTGTATTCTCTTTTTAAAAATCCTTAACTTTCTGTCTTAGAATCAGTGCTATCTATTGATTTTAAGGCAGAAGAGTATTAAGGGATAGGTAGTTGGGATTAAGTGACTTGCCCAGAGACACACAGCCAAAAAGTATCTGAGGTCAGATTTGAACCCAAGATCTCCTGACTCCAGGCCTGGCACTCTATCCACTGTGCTACCTTCCTGCCTCTAAATTACATTCTCTTAAGTGTGTCTATATATGCCTCTTTATATGCATACATTTGTGGTATGTTTGTATGTTTTTAATATGTACACTTTAATTGTAATATATTTTTCCAAAGGAAATTTGGCTTGTGACTTTAGTATAATGATTAAATTTTCCCATTCTGTAGATTGTAAATTTTGAGATCATCAGAAATGGTTTTTTGAGAGATTTCATACAGCCAAATTTGGGGATTTCTGAAAAAAATCTTTCTGTATTGTTGGCAAGTTGTGAGAGTTGTGCATATGTAATGGAAATGCTGGATTTTAACATTCAAATATTTATAAAAAATCAAGACCCAGAAACAGGAGGTCCTGGGTTCAAATGTGGCCCCAGACACTTCCTACCTGTGTGACCCTGGGCAAGTCACTTAACCCCCATTGCCTAGCCCTTACCACTCTTCTGCCATAGAACCAATACCCAGTATTGATTCTAAGATGGGAAGTAAGGGTTATTTTTTTAAAGAAAAAATAAAAATCAATGGCTTATATGAACTTGCCAGAAAATGGGAAGTTTTATCAATATTGTAACTTCCATGGTTGTTTTCCAAAGCCAAAATGGGATACTAGCTTAATTTCTTTGGGGCATTAAGTTTATATTGCTATGTCTTCAATTCTCCTAGGTCACAGAGCTCCACCACCACGAAGTGGACATCGGTGTGTGGCAGATAATACCAATCTGTATGTATTTGGAGGTTATAACCCAGATTATGATGAGTCAGGAGGACCAGAGAATGAAGATTATCCTCTCTTCAGGGAGCTTTGGAGGTACCACTTTGCTACAGGAGTCTGGCATCAAATGGGCACAGAAGGTTACATGCCCAGAGAGCTGGCATCTATGTCACGTGAGTTTGAGTTTGGAAGTTTTCAATTTTGATTTAAGTAGAATTGTCTGAAAGAATGAATTTACTAAAACAAATATATGTATTTATGTCAATATTAATGAATTTATTTAGATTATTAGAAGAGGGAACTGTAGTTTGATTGATGCAGGAAAGTTCTGAATGGAGAAACTCCTTTTACTAATACAGTTCAGTACCTCTTTTGCAACTCAGTTTTAAAATAGTGGCCTAAAGGAGAATGAGGTTAAAGTGACTTCTCAGTCACTGCATAATATGTGTCAGAAGTGAGATTTGATCCTCGGGTTTCTTGGCTTTAAGACTTGTACTTGATTACTACTTTATACATCAGTTATGGCCAGATTACAAAGCAAGAATAAGTAACAACTTAAACTTGGTGCTCCATGGTTACAAATATGACATTATCTCATTTGATCCTCTGGGACTCTTGAGATAAATAGTACAAGTATCATATGCATTTTCTAAGTGAGAAGATAGGATTGTACAGCTATTAATTGACAATCTCAAATCTTGAAACTAGATTTTCTAACTCCA
The DNA here is from genome assembly GCF_027887165.1 of Monodelphis domestica. Taxonomy (NCBI): domain Eukaryota; kingdom Metazoa; phylum Chordata; class Mammalia; order Didelphimorphia; family Didelphidae; genus Monodelphis; species Monodelphis domestica. The sequence goes on from NC_077231.1 coordinate 202,361,906, forward strand.
AAGACTGCTTCTTTCTGCTATATAAGGTTAAATGCCCAAATGTCAGATTAATAAATTGAACATTTAAGAGCATTCACTGTTTAACATTAAAATAAAAGGATTAGTGGGTGATATTGGATCATGAGGGAGAAGATCAAGTGAAGGAAGAATGATTAGTCAAAATTACTATTATTTTGGCACATTCAGTGACCCAGCCTACCATCTTCCCACAGAGAAGGAGGTGGCAGTAGCTATAACTAAAATACAAAAGTTCATTATGAGGTGCCAGAAAAACACATTTATCCTTTCTTCTATAAAGAACTTAGGGTTTTGTTATATATTTACCCAGAGGTAAATAATGGCTCCACTTTTTCTGCCTTGGAAACTATTTACATTTTCTTTAATTACATTCATTGTATTAAAGTACAGCATTCCTATTCCCTTGTAATACCATCAAAAAATATTCTGGGTTTCTCTCACGTACTCACTATAACTTCTGTGGAATATGGGCTTAGTTAAGGCATTGGAGCAAATCTTTGTAATGTGTAGTTACTGATTTGAAGTACTTTGTGAGGTTATTAAAGCAGAGCTTTTAAAAAACTTTCAAGTCATTTTTGTGCATGTATGAATATGTAGTACACATAGAAGCTGAACAGAATTTTGTTTATGTTCCCTTCTAGTTGTATTGCATGGAAACAATCTGTTGGTGTTCGGAGGTACTGGCATTCCCTTTGGTGAGAGCAATGGCAATGATGTCCATGTCTGCAATGTAAAATATAAACGGTGGGCACTTCTCAGCTGTAGAGGGAAGAAGCCCAATCGGATTTATGGACAGGTACTAATTTATGTTCATGAATTTGTGACTTTGAGTATGGTACCTGAACAGATGTTCTATTACTGAAACTAGGCTAATGGTTAACAGAGAATCCAGATTGTCAGATATTTCACTTATTTTTGATAAGGAAGTATAACATAAAACTTAGTCACTTTCTCTCCTGATCTTTCCTTTTGGCTTTCTGCTTTTCTTTTTTCTTTAGTTCCTAATGAAGTAAAGGATCATAGCTTAGTTTTGTGGAAGGAGTATTTAAATTTTTTGGAAACTCTTTGTGTTTAGACTAAGTCTAAACTACTTGGTACTCCTGGATATTCCTGGAATTCTTTGAGGTACTCCCAGTGGACATTGAATTACCAAAGGAAAAAATGCTTTCAGGGCCTAGTAAATGAATGTTTTTACTTTGAAGTGCAACAATTAATGCACTGTTGGTGAAGTTGTTAATGAGTCCATTCATTTGGGAGAACAATTTAGAACAGAACCCATTGTATTATAAAACTGTGTTTACCCTTTAACTCAACATTTCCATTACTCATATCAGTATCAGAAAGAGATGAAAAAAAAAAGTGAAAAGGACCCCTAAGTATAACAATATTTATAGCAGCTCTTTTTGTGTTGCAAAGAATTGGAAATTGAAGGAATACCCGCTAAACAAATTATGCTATATGATTGTGATGGAATTCTATTGTGCTATAAGAAATGACAAACATATTTCTCTGAGAAAAATCTGGAAAGACTTCCATGAACTGATGCAAAGTGAAATGAGCAGAACCAGGAGAACATTGTACACGGTAACAGCAATATTATACAGTGATCAATAGTAAATGACTTGGCTATTCTCAGCAATACAATTATCCAAGATAATTCTGATGAACTTGTGATGAAAACCGCTATTTCTGTGCCCCCCGCCCCCCAAGACCTAATAATGTCTGAATGGAGATCAAAGCATACTTTTTAAAACTTTCCTTATTTTTCTTGTTTCTTTGGTTTGGGGAGGATATTTTTGGTCTCTGTTTTCTTTCACAACATGACTTATGTGGGAATAAGTTTTGTATGACTGCATATGTATAACCTATATCAAATTGCTTGCTGTTAGGGGTAGGAAATTTGAAATTAAAAATTATAAAAAAATTAATGTTAAATTTTTTTTACCATGTAATTGGGGAAAAATTAAAATATTTTTAAAAATAAAAACAATTGTCCTCTTTAAAATAAGCTGCAAAGTGACTGATTCAAGTTTCAGCAATTTAGCATGTCCTATTCAAAGGTCACTTGAAGATAATAAACTTGAAATATCTGAGCTGGGATAATAGATTTGAAGAGCCACCTACACTGGGCTGGATGACTCTTTAATCCTGTCATAGGGCATTTATTCTCTGAATAGTTACTGTCTGATAGCAGTTTTAACAAAGAACCCACTGATAACATCAGAAGAAGCTAAGTGGTCTCCTCAGTTTTCTTTTGTTAACTCCCCAACATAGTTGCCTGGGATTCTTTTTTTGGTAACTACTTTATCGTCTTTAAAACATTTTCCTTCAAACTATTTAGAAAAGGGATATCATTTAGTACAAATACTCATGGCTGTGATATTGGAATTTTGTGGCTAGTGATCTTGAGCTTCTCCTCATCTGTGTTTGGGATGTAGGGCCTATTTTTAGATTAGATAGTTTTATTCTTTAAGAATACTCAGTTTTTGCTTCCATAATCTTTATGTGACTAAGGATCTATATTCTAGGAGGCTTGGGGAGGAGGAAAGAATCACATAAAAACTGACCTCAGGGCACAGAGCTTTTAACTTAGTCTTAATTAGTGATTACTTAGTTTCCTAGATTAGGGTTCTTTTAAAATCCCTGTCAGTACCTCCAGTGGCTGTTTCAAAAGGAAATGGCATTGTATTCTTTCTGGTTGAAAAATAACTAGCATTGACCATTAGTCCTACTCTGTTGACCCCACAGGTTTTTAACTTCATCTTGTGCTCTGACCCCAGCCCTGGCTCTTCCTGATTCTGGCTTGGCCCCATGATTTGGCCTCGGACTGGACATTGGTGAGCATTGCTCGCTAACCTGCCCTGCCTCTCCCTTACCTACTCTACCTCTTGGAGTTCTCTTGGTATCATCTTTGGTAATTTACCCAACTTTCCTTCTGGCGGTAGACTGGGCCACATAGTTATTTATGTGTTCCATATCTATCTTACATGTTGATGAGCAAATCACTGATATAATACTACGTCATCTGTAAGCTAACTTTGAAAGTGCTATCTGCAGTTTCTTAGAGCCAACATTTTACTTCAGACAGCCAGTTACTGTACTGTGAGTCATAGCTGTATTTATGACCTTCCTCTGGTCATTTTAGAAAGGTGAACACTACCACAGGAGTGTAGATGTATCCATTGGCAGGGAAAATTATAGTTTCTTGGATGTAGACCCTTTATAGAAGAGAACCAGACCTCCTGTAATATTGAGAACCCCATCACTTGCCAGCTCTTACCTCTGCCTTCTTTACCAGAGAAATTCATGGGGACTATTGAACCTCTGACTAGATTTCTTTAAAAAAAATTTTTTTTTAATGAATAGAAGTCTATTTTCTCTCCTTCCATTCTAAGGGGGGGGGGGAATCCCCTAACAAACCAACAACCAACAACCAACCCTGTAACAAATTTACATAGTCATTAGGTTTCTTGTCCAGCTCTGATTCTTATTAACATTCTATTCTATTGAGTTTCCTTCAGACCATTTGCCTCACTAAGTGGACTCCAAACTTACATGCTGAAGAAAACATCCCATTTAATGAAGAGTTCGGGCTGAATTAAAGTTAGCCTTTGAGAGTTGTCACAAGAGAGAGACTTATGACACCATTTTGGAATATGTTGGTTCTTTCTGTTTTCTTTCTCATGACTTGGAATCAAGCTGACTTGGCTTCTGTAGAGCTGAATGATCCTGTGAAGAATAAAATAATCAGTGTGTGATCCTACCTGAATTAATAAACCAGTGATACCAAAGTTAAGATTAATTCTAGCATGGGATTTAGCCTCTGAACTATTCTGCCTTTAAGGCTAAATTTGTATCCTGGATTGACCCTGAGCCTTTGCAACTTTTATACCCTCCTTAAAATGAATGATGTCTCATCTATGCCTAGGCTTTGGACAAAGAGGCCACTGTTCTAGGTATACAACTCATTTAGATAAGGGAAATAGGTTAGTGCCCTGGAATGGCCATTATCTCCCTAGTCTTATAGTATCAATTAATCCCACTGCCAATATTTCTATGTATATATATATTTTTGCGCTCCCTTTGCTTGACTAGTACATAAGTTTCACCCAAGTTATTTTATTTTGAATTTTTGGAGTTTGGGAAACTATCAGTACAGGCCTGACTGGTAAAAGATCTTGTCTTTCCCTTTATAGCTGTAAGTCACTGAAGGCTAATTACTAATCCCTGGGCCCTTGATTCATAAAACTCAGTTTCTGATCCTGATAGGTTCCATTTACAATTTCAAATTAAATAAATTTAGAATTTGAAGAGAGCTTAGAGGCCATGTAGTCCATACTTGAATTGGTAACTCCTCCACAAGATGGCCAACAAGCAGCCAGCCAGCCTCCACTCGAAGACTTCTAGTGATAGAGAGCTTATTTATTGCTTCCTGAGGAAGTCATCTCTGGTTTGGGGCAGCTCGAATTATCAGAACAGTTTTCCTTAGAGGGAACCAAGTCTGTCTCTGCACCAAGCTCTAAGTATTTATGCTTACCTGGTGTTTGGGTCCAAACAAAGCAAGTCTATTTCCTCTTATCATCAGATAAGACTTTTGAGGAGACCTAGGCTTTAGGGAAGACTCAGAGGTCTCCTAGGCCAACCCCCCTTGTTTTATAGATGAAACAGACTCAAAGCTGCTTCATGACCGTCTCAAGGTCCCAGGTCAGACTCCAGATCCATGTTGCTTCCAGTATGCAATGCTGCCATCACATGTAAAGGAGGTGAAATGTATATCCTTAGAAGATATCTGTTTCACATTATTTATTATTCATACATGTATAATTGAATACATAAGTTATATAAGATCAGAAATTTTATTTATTTATTCCTTCTCGGGTGATTTTTTTTCTAGTGTTCCTTTTTAGGTTGCTATTCTGATTATTTCTTTCCTATTACTCTCTAGTTTAGTCAGTATATTTTAGTTTAAAGCCCTTTTGATCAGATTTGCAAATTTCTAGGATCCTCACCTCAACTGCCAGCCTATTCTGGAAGTCACATCTTCCTGTGGCCTTAGGTTCTTCCCCCATTATGTGACTTGGCATTCTTTCTTAATGCATATATGCCCAAAAGGGAATATATTTTTATGTGAATTTTACATAGCTTACAGCTCTAAATATGTGACTGAATTTCTTTTTTAAAACCCTTACTTTTCATCTTGGAATCATTACTGACTTTCTAAAGCAGAGGAATGGTAAGGGCTAGGCAGTTGGGGTTAAATGACTTAGTCACAAGCTAGGAAGTATCTGAGGCTACATTTGAACCCAAGATCTCCTGTCTCCAGGCCTGTCTCTCAATCCAGTGATCCATCTAGCCGCCCCCTTGTAAATGATATTTTGAATCAGAAATACCATTTCCATTCTGATGCCATCTTCTTAAGCAGTTTATTTCACAGCTCTGCTTTTCTGTTTTCAGTTGGCAGAAGGGATCAAAACATTATCCATGCCCATTTTCAGTTTTTAACTCAGGACTTCATAAACTCTAGCAATGCTTTCTAGGATTCATATTATGTAAAGATTAAAATTTAGGGGAGACTGAGGCAGGTAGAAATTAGTTTCTCTCTGCAAGGAGTATTCTATTTTTTAGAGGTTTACTGAAGATTAAGGATTAAAGAAAAGACAGGATAAGAAACACGTGCCTAGGCTAGAGTGGCCTAGACAAGATAATCTCACATCATGGAAGAGACGCCTCTGCTCCAAAACGGAATCCAAAAAGAAAAAAACAAAAGCCTTTGCAATCAGCTTAAATCCTTCCTCGATCTCGGCCCACCTCAGAATTGCATGAGATTACAAAGCATTTTGGGGAAGTGGAGCAAGGGCTTGTGGGGATTGAAGTCCCGAGTTCTAGCCTATTTTTTACATTCCTCCGTTTGATCGTTTGAAAAAAATTAATTTTTTTCCCAAAGAATCATGAAAACATAATCAATTTAAAGATTACATATAATTTGAGGATAAGAGAGAGAAAAAAGAATAAAACCAATAATTGTTGAACGCATTGACAAAAAGCCAGGTAGGGGGCAGTCCCCTTTGGCATGAAAGTATACATACAAATAAATGTTCAATCAACTATACCCAAAGTTCATTTTTGTGCAGCTTGTGGTTTGGGGGCTTCTTCATGGTATCTTCTCCAACAGTTCAGTTCTGGATTCAGAGAGGTAGCATCTTCTTTACCTAAAATTCTTCTCAAAAGGAATTTAAACTTTGCAATTTAAATAATGATATTTTTACGTTTCCCCCGTTAAGAGGGTGATTGAAAAAAAAAAGGATCACTTATGGATGCATGGCTGAGGTATGAGGTATATGAATCAATTGGCAAGAGATATTAAAAAGATATCAGAAAAATCCAAATAAAAAAGAAAAATTTCTGGATGAAAATATAGACTATCAAAGTCTTATGTGTAAAAATTCCAAGTAAAAGAAAAATAAATCTATAACAGGTCCTTGAATCAGGGCCCAATCAAAATGATCTAAGCAATGATGCATTTACCCAGTCAGTAGCCAGGACTACAGAAAAGTACCACACTATGAGAGGCAGAAAAGGGGACCAGATTATATGAGCCAAAGTTTCGGGTATACTCATCTGTGAGTATTTTCAGAGTGAGTGTGAACACAAGGAAAGCCTATGTCTAGCAATGATAAACACAGTAACCTCAAGTCTTCACACTAGGTTCAAGATCTTTGTATTGGCCTAGAAGTACATCAATCCATCCTGGATTGGCTTTTCTTTGGCTCTGTGAAATGGCTCTTGTGTGTATATCTTGTCCTGGAAGCAGACAGAACCATTAAGCAAAGTCCCATAATTTTTTAAATAATTAGTGGCATCATTTTTATAGTCACAAGCTTTTTAGGGCATGCATTAGCAAATGTATCTTAAACTTGTAGTACTGCAAAATCAAAAGGTTAAAGAAAATCTTAATGCTGGTGACATGTGCTTCAAATATAAAAAAGGAGAGAAAAAATTAAAAAAAAAACAAATAGTATATTGCACATGCAAGGAAAATATAAAAAAGAGCTTTAAAAAATTCAAAAATATAGCTTATAATCATTGACACTCTGTGTCAGCTAAGAAAATATAAAATGCAAGGCTTTCTCACCAAAAATTAGATCCATTTCCTCTTAATATCTGGCCATGCTCATTGTGAGTAGAAGGCAAATGAATTGAACAAGGTTAACAATTTTTCATTTTTAAAAATACAGTAGTATAAATATGCAGATATCAATATCCCCAAAATTCTCAATAACCCAATTAATTACAATAGCAAACAAACACACTATCATATTTCACATAAGTTGTTGTATGGCATTTTTTTTTAAACCTATGAATTGATGGACATTTATCACACACTTTTTTTTTTTAACGTAGCAATATTTTTTTAAACCAAGTAAAACTCATTTTGGTTTAAGAACATAAGAAATCTAGGGATCATTCTGGTGGAAGTTAAGTAGTGAGCTGAAGAGTATAAATAAAAGATGCTCCTTTTTTTTGGAGGCTTATAGGGATACAAATGCCCTGAGATTAACTGCCCCAACTTCCATTCACATATTTAGAAATGCGGGAAGGTTGGGGGCTATAAATAAATTTCACTTCAGCTACTGTAATGGGCCTTACCTTGTGGTAGGGGCAGGCAAAAATGACCAGAGATTGTTAAAAAAAAATTACAAAAATCATATTTAAAAAACCCTTAAAATCATTTGAGATATTTCGTATATTAAATTTTCCAAAGGTTGTTATACAATTATAACCAGTCCTGAAGTCCATCTATGTGATAATTTACAAAGTCAAATTAGAAAGGCTGTTTTTTTTTTAATATGGGCTTAATTACAATAATATTTGTTCAATAATTATTAGAGGAAAAGCAACAGAATTTTAAAACTCAGTACATTCAAAATAAATTCAATCAACCTTCAGTGTAACAGAATAGTATATTCAATCCAGTAATATATGAATTTAACATCACAAAGTTAAACCTTAAACAAAAAATGCAATAGAATACAGAGATTTTTATAAACCATTGGAGTTTGAAATGCCTCAAAATTTATCCTTTAGTCTCTTTGAAGTTCTTTAGGTGTGTTTTTTTTTCTTTTAATTAATTATCCATTTAAATGTCTATTGTCCGAAGGCAGAGTGGTAAGGGCTAGGCAATGGGGTCTGAGCAATCTGCTCTGGGCCACACGGCCATGAAGTGTCTCAGGCCAGATTTTAACTAGAGACCTCCCGTCTCTGGGCCTGGCTCCCAGTTTTCTGGGCCACTCATTTGCCCCTTCAAAGTTAAAGTTGAATCTTTGGGCTGAGTCTGCTCCCCGACAGGCAGGTGAAGTCAATGAAATTACCAGAAGAGTCAAAAGGTATCCTTTTAAACATCCCATTGCTATTAAGTTTCTGTTTGAAAAATCTGTTTCTTCTCCTCTCCCCTTTCTCTCTCCCCCTGCTCTGATACCTCCTCCTGCCCCAGTCCACGTGGAGCCAATTACCACCCCCCCCCCCAGTTTTGTTACCAGCTGATAGAAATGAGTCCAGAGCGATCTGCTCCAAGGAACTGGGTTTGTTGGATAGGCAGGTCACCAGGTGATTGCAATCTTGGTTGAATCAGGTGGGCCAGGTGAGCGAGAGAAAGACCGTGGGGTGGGCAGGGCCGGGAGCCGGAGCGCAGACAAACAGGGCTGGGAGCTAGGGCACCAGGTGAGAGGCCAGGAGCAGAAACAGGAGCCAGAGAGGGCTGCAGGCAGGAGCTGATCAAGATAGTTTTCTGAAAAGCATCTTGGAGAAACATGGCTTAAAAAAAATCATTATCTAGGCTAAAAAAATTGAGAAGTTCTCATCCCTTCGTGGTTGCCAACTATAAAGATTAAAATTTAGGGGAGACTGAGGCAGGTAGAAATTAGTTTCTCTCTGCAAGGAGTATTCTATTTTTTAGAGGTTTACTGAAGATTAAGGATTAAAGAAAAGACAGGATAAGAAACACGTGCCTAGGCCAGAGTGGCCTAGACAAGATAATCTCACATCATGGAAGAGACGCCTCTGCTCCAAAACGGAAGTCCAAAAAGAAAAAAACAAAAGCCTTTGCAATCAGCTTAAATTCTTCCTCGATCTTGACCCACCTCAGAATTGCATGAGATTACAAAGCATTTTGGGGAAGTGGAGCAAGGGCTTGTGGGGATTGAAGTCCTGAGTTCTAGCCTATTTTTTACAATTAGCAGTATTTTTTTTTCCCTCTGTGTGAAATAACTGCTGCGTTGATCAAGACTCAGGAGGCTCTCTGTTGCATCTTGGATATGTGGTCTATAAGAACTGTAACTCACAATTTTTTTACAGGTGAATATAAGGATCTGGTCCTGGCTAAGAAATAGAATGGTTGGTCAGTGGAATAGTCTAAATACACAGTAGTCATGGGTTAATGACTGTAGCAATCTAAGGCCCAGTCCAAAGATCCCAGCTTTTGGGATAAGAATGCACTATTTGACCATAACTACTGGGAAAATTGGAAATCAATATAGCAGAAACTAGATATAGACCATTATTTTACACCCTACACCTGTGTTGACAAAGATGTGGTACATGTGCCCTGGTAGTACAGAAGGAGCTGTTTTGTTCACCCACTCCACTATGCCTGAGGACATTTTTTGCATGCCTTGCCTTTCTGTCCAGCAGACCAATGCAAGCACTTCCTCCCTCTGCTCTCTGAGGAATGTGGGGGACTTATAGGTGGCTTGAAGATGCAATTTGGGCACACAGTTCCTAAAAGGTTTGCCATCGCTGCCCTATACATATGCCTATATATATATATATAGTCAAAATGATTATATGATTTAGACATAAGGGGAGATACCCTAAGCAAATTATGGGAACATAGAATAGTTTGTCAGATCTATGGAAAAGGGAACAGACAAGAGATAGAAAACATTATGAGATGTAAAGTGAATATTATATTGAATTACAAAGGGTTTGTACAAACAGAACCAGTGTAACCAAGATTAGAAGGGAAACAACAAACTGGGGAAAGTATTCTGCAGCACATTTCTCTGATAAAGGCTTCATTTTTTCCAAATATATGGAGGACTAAATCAAATTTATAAAAAATACAAGTCATTCTCCAATTGATAAATGGTCAAAGGATATGAACATGCAGTTTTCAAATGAAAAAATCAAAGCTATCAATAATCAGATGAAAAAATGTTCTAAATAACTCTTGATTAAAGAAATTCAAATTAAAAGAACTTAGGGGTACCACCTCGCACCTATCAGATTGGCCAATATGACAGTAAAGGAAAGTGATAAATGTTGGAGGGGATGTGGCAGAATTGAAACACTAATGCATTGTTGGTGGAATTGTGAATGGATTCAACCATTCTGGAGGGCAATTTGGAACTATACCCAAAGGGTTATAAAACTGTGCATACCCTTTGATCCTGTAATGCCTGTACCCCAAAAAGATTTTTTTTAAAGTGTAGGGGAGGACTTGTACAAAAATATTTATAACTGGACTTTTTGTTGTAACAAAGAATTAGAAATTGAGAGGATGTCCATCAATGGGGAATGTCTGAACAAATTGTGGTATATGATGGAATACTGTTGTGCTATAAGAAATGATAAGCCAGATGATTTCAGAAAAATATGGGAAGACCCATAGGAACTGATGCAGAGTGAAATAAGCAGAACTAGAGAATAACAGTAATACTGATCCTTCTACAGTCTTACCTCTTGACACAGGACAGACATATGTATTAAATTCTTTTTCCTCCATTTTGTTTTTGAAACATTTCTAATTGTTTAAGGAATGTTTCTCTTTGATATGGGAGAGATAGGAGGCATTCCTCTCCTTTTTGTCTCAGTGTGACGATTATCTGAATTTTATACAGATTTGTCTGTTACTAGGCCTTGGCAAAAACACATGCACACAGCATACTCTTTGCAGCTCACTGAAAAATTCTCCTTGACTCTGCATACTTGCTAGAGATATAAATCTTACTTTTTTAACCCTTACTTTATGTTTTAGAATTGATACTAGGTATTGGGTCCAAGGCAGAAAGATTGGTAAGGGGGAGGCAATTGGAATTAACTGACTTGCCTAAGGGTCACATGAGCTAAGAACTTTAGTTCTCTCCTGTTCTTATTGCTAGTTTTAAGATTATGTTTTAATGATATCTTTTGTCTTTCATTATAGTCATGGGGTGGGGGGACAATCAAAATCTTGTACCTCTCCAGACTCAGAGCTCTCCTGGGACAAAGAAAAACAAAGCTTTTTTCTAGTTTTTTGGGTTAATTCTCACAGTTAATTTTCATGATAGACTTACTGTTTTTGCCAGGTCTGTTCCCTGTTGCAGGACCTCTGTTCCTGGCAACTTCTGAGCAAGGTTTTATTGTTAGTGAATTTCCCTGTTTTTTTCCTTTTTTCTTTTCTAGGTTGGATTGACAATATAATTTATCAGTTTCTTGCTTATATTCTAATGCAAATAATAAATGCTCAAATTTTATTTGTAAGTCAAGTTCCTAACTACCTACCTCTTCTTTCTTTTTTATTGGTGATTGCGAATTACTATCTTCCTCATCTTGCTTCTTTACTGTCTTCATGAAGATGTGCAGGTTGAGCCAAAATTAGTTCATTATATGCTGGTAGTCCCATGAAATGATCTTATCCTCCCTTTACTGTTAGCTACCAGCATCTGTGATGTCTAGGGTTGTGGCTGGTATTTAAAATATTGGTCTTTTGGAATGACAGAGATCCTCCCTTTAACACCTGGCCCCCCCAAATCCATACAATATGATAGTGCAGCTGTATGACTGTATACCATTGTTCTATTTTGGAGGCATAGATCCTCATAGGATGACAGGGCCCCCAGCACAAGCACATGGGAATTTTTGGAAACTCATTTGTGACAAGGTTTTATCCACTCTTCAACCTCTCTTAACTGGAGTACTAAACTTTTTCAAGAAGGCAAGTAAATACAATTTTCTGTGTAATTTTGAGAACATTATTGTCTTTGAATAGTGTTTCCTTTTATTGGTGCCAAGCATACTTGAACTTTTGATGACCATCGTATATACATGACTGGACTTCTAAGTTATCTATAACTTAGTTCACATTCTTCTAGGGAGAAGAGATAAATGGAATATAGTTTTTTGAACAAAAAATGAGGACTTTTAAGTGTATTCTTAAGTTTAGACTATAACCCTAGTGATTCTATGCTGATCACAACATTCTTCCTTTTAAATTTAATTATTTGTTGCTTTTTCTAAAATACCATACTGTCACTTGACTTTTCAGGAATAAAGAATCTGAGATGATATAGAGTCAAACTCAGATAGAAACTAGGGCCACCAAGCCTTTCATAAGGACCCCTGCCAGCTTTCATATTGATTTAGAAAATATTAACATTATCTGTGTTCTTTTGTATTTTTTTTAATTGTTAAATTTTTCCCAATTATATTTTAATCTGGTTCTAGCCAACTGCTGTGTATTTTGACATCTCCATTGTAGGGAACCACAAGCACAATAATCCAAGGATTACCCAAATATAGGATCAAGATTCCTGTAATTGCTAGTGCAATTACTGTTGTCAGCTATGTGTATTGATTCAGAATCTTGAACCCTAGAGACTACATTTCCCACAATCCCCTTTTCCTTTTCCTGTTTATGCATCTCCTTATGTGGGGGAAGTTTTGGAGTTTCTGTTTCTGCCCACATGGCCCTCTCTCTAGCTCATACTAGCGGGAAGGAGGGAGCCTTTTGGGTGCTTACTGGAGTTTTTAAAAATTTTAATAAATAGTATTAAAATAATACTTGGAGTATTGGATATTAATTTTAATCTTTACATATGTCTATGGCTTTAGTAGTGTATATCTAGTCCTCAGAACCAAAATGACCAACATCTTTCTGTAGAATATTTTAGTTATTAGATCTTCTAACCTTGATTATCTCAGAAACAGGCACCCTTCTTTGCTTCATACGTTGAGAACCATTTTTTAACAAAGCAAATGTAAATATAGGACTTATGTTACTATATCATTTGCCATCAGGATAGTTGGACATACAGTTCCTTCCCACAGTAGTCATTTATCTAGTTATAGCATCTTATGCATTAATTCTGGATTTCTTTTTGCCCTTATTTTGCCTTTTTGCAACTTTTTGCCCCTTATGCCAGCAGCAATCCAATTCTACCTACAAGGACCAGGCAAACAAACATCAAATCTGCCATCACCTTTTTATTGGAGACCACATTTAACTGTCAGTTCCCTATCTTTAATCAATGTTTCCCTCATAGATTTTAGAGGAATGTTTCATTGGGCTGTTACTTGCCACCTAGGTTTTTTAAATCCGATGGTTTACCCCTTAACCCTCTCTTACCCCCCCCCCCTTTACAGTGGCCCTCCTTGTTTAAAATGTTCACTCTGTGCTGTGGTATCGTAACCTTCTGTTAACCCCACAACTACCCCTGCATTTGTCTAAGGGGAGAAACAGTTTATGAAACCTGCAATCCTGTACTCTCATTTCAATATGGCCCAACCCTATGAAGTTTTTTTTGGATTGTTCCAAAGAACCAAATGTTTTCTTCTGTTCACATTCCATTAATGTGGGTAGATTTTTTTCCCCCTTCAATATTGTACCTCTGAGCCTAAGCCCCATTAGACATTTCTAAGTGGGGATATAGGGAGTAGGAAATAGTAGGGCCTACCAGACTCCAAGTCAGAGGTCTTTTAAACTCTAGCTAGTCTAATGAATAAGACTTCAGAAGGATCCAGTTCTATCCACCTTTGTTTAAGCAATTAAACAAAGGTGGATAGAACTTGTTGACTTTGGTTTTAATTTCTCTTAATGGTCTTATGCCAATGTCATATGTATTCTGACCACCTTTTGTTTTGCCCTCAGTTCTTTTTACTTATTGTGGTTTGACTTAAATTTTAGTGGGAAGTTCTTAACCTCAGGTCTTTATTTCAATAACTATACTTCAGTATAATGTTTCCTTCATAATCTTATGTATTTTATTTTACACATTTAAAGACATTCTGGGAAGGGGTCCATAGACTTCACACACAAAAGTTTAAGAACTTGTTGGACTAGACCTTGGTAAGCATTTGCCACTAATCTACCCTGTTCTTTCTTTACCAGACCTGTTGCTTCTAGTTTCTCCCTAGTAGTAAATCTGGTATTCCTTCTGGATTTTATACCACTTCTGTCCTTTGACTTTGTTGCCCTACCTGATTATCTATCCCTGTTACCAGTTATCATCACGCTTGTCCTTTAGATAGTTTATCTCCATAGCTTCTCAGCCAATGTCTGTAGCATAAACTTACTATAGACCAGTTAGTAATATTAGCATATTAATTGGGTTCTTTATTTTATTTTATTTTTTTTAGGCAATGGCTATTATAAATGGCTTCCTTTATGTCTTTGGAGGAACAACTGGCTATGTGTACAGTACGGACCTACATCGGTTAGACCTGAATACACGGGAATGGATACAGCTAAAACCAAACAACCTTTCTTGTGATCTACCAGAAGAAAGGTATAGTTCTAAGATATGCTTGGCATTTACTGATAAGATTTTACTTGTTTAAAATGTCTGTGCATAGCTGGAAGAAAATTCTTTAGCTGATTGTGGAATAGAAAACTGATCTCAGTTTAGACAGTCTTCTGATGGGGGAATGGTACATTTCTCTTAACATGAAGGATCTTTCCTATTTTGCCCCTCCCTGATATTTGAATTTTCAGTACATTCTGGACTTTCTTTGCTCAAAAAAAACCCCTGAAATCTTGGAGAGGAAGTTAGTAGTAGTATTAATTACCAAAAAAATGGAACATGGTTAGGACAATTTCCCCTATTTTTCATCTATTGATTCTTCATATACTTATTAAACACTTAGTATGTATGATACATGCTGTGAAGTTCTGGGGGAGACATAAGAATGTAAGTGCCTCATTACATTTTTCTGCTTTTTAGGTACTAGCCCTAATTTGTTTCTCTTGTCTTTCCTTATACACTATCTTATAGTAAATTGCTTGTTCTTAAGATCAAGTTCATATAAATGCAAATTGATTTTTTCAATTGAATAGCAAAGATTAATTTTTAAAAACTTTTTTCTCTTTGTATTTCCTCCTAAAGTACTTTACTTATTCAAAATGGCATAGAAGAGTAAGAATCTTTCTCTTTGATATATCTTATTTGACTCATTACCCCAAAACTGTTTTGTCATCTAGAGAAAGCAATTGTAAAATGACGTCTTAAAGTTATATCCTTCAGGGAAGAAAGGAAAACTAGTTCCCTAGGTAAAAACTTAGCCACCTTTTCAAATATTTCATTGGTGTTGGACACAGATTTTTTGTTTTTTGAGGTAGATTTCTGACTTTCCCAATAAGTAATTTGAACTGATGGATGATCTAATAACCTAAGTTTTTATTAAATTTGGACAAAAATACTTTTTTCCTAAATGTATTTGATATTTTCAGGTATAGACATGAAATTGCACATGATGGGCAGAGGATATACATCTTAGGAGGTGGGACTTCCTGGACAGCTTATCCCTTAAACAAGGTAAAAAGGCCTTTCAGAACAGAAGGATATAAAGAAGTGTATTTCAACCAAAAAAATTAGTTTCAGTTACTTTAGTTTTTAGTCACTAATTTTAGTAGCTAAGGCCAGTCACTATCATGTGCTGAGCATCAATTTTGTATAGAATACTCTTTAATATACTCTTTAATAGTATTGGATTGATCAACTTCTGCTATGTTACAAGCTAAGAACTGAATGTCTTATGAAATATATCTCCTTAGAAAGTATGAAGAAAGTAACTTGAAGTGAAATTTTAGTAATTTTAGAAAGAAATGTCCAGTAAAAAAATAATTTTAGAAAGAAATGTCCAATACGTTCTCAACAGAGTTAGAATTTGAAGTAGGAGTTCCATTTCCTTGCATCATTCCCAGGGTCAATGGTGTAAAATCAGTTCTGGTGCCTTCTAGGTTGCAAAGCATTTTGAATAGTAATAGCTTCTACAGAAAATGATTTACATGCCCCAACACCATGTGTAACTGAGAATTCATGTTGCTTTAAAGCCTTTGTTGTCACTATTTGAAAGATAGCTTAATAGTAACAAAACTAAATTTTCTTAGAGTTTAACTTTGGTCTGTTAGTGTGTAACCATGTTTGGAAACGTAATATGATCTGGATATCTTAACACTTTATTTTGCCCTTTTAATTGTTTCTTTTTAATGTGTTTTTCTTTTGATCTATGTCTCCGTTTGCTATTAGGAAGTAAATGAACATTAAACCTCAGCATTGGGATTTGTAAGCCACTACTTTAGGGGCTATTTTAATCTACGCATTAGTGACCTTGTTGCTGAGTGGAGATGATCAGTGGCTGATGTCACACAGCTACCATAATTTTTCCATTGTTATTAGAGGAAAAAACTTTAGTTTTCTCACAGAAGATTATATAGGAAAGAATTAAATTATGGTGTGGTATGATTTAACCCAAATCCCTTGGAAGAATATATAATTTCAGTAGCTTATGATATTAGGAATCATTAGGGGGATTCAGTCTTTAGAGAACTGGTTCTAAATAGGTTTTTGTATAGTAATCCTTATCTTTTGTTGATGTGTTAAAAAGATCTTTTTTCCTGGGGAGGTTCTTAAGATTTAGAGTCCATTAGATTTTGCTTTATAATCTAGCGAGAATTTGAAAACCTGTATCAATCCCAGTGAATATTTCATTGTTATACATCTAGCAGATGAATCTTAAACGATTGAATTTAATGACTTTTTGTTAACGAATGAGTATAGATCAGAGAGATGCAAGGTCTAGGAAAGCTTGGCATGCATGGTGTTTGTGCAGGCAAGCATTAAAATATGGCTTGTTGGCCATCTAAAGTCACAAGTGTTTATCATTGTTTGCAATAAGTGTGTTTTCATATATATGTATATATGTGTGTGTTATTTTCTTTTCCTAAGATTCACGCATACAACCTTGAAACAAACACGTGGGAGGAAATTGCAACAAGACCCCATGAAAAAATAGGTAAATAATAAATGCTGATTGACTATCCTTGAATAAATGTAATTTCCTCTTTTGAGTGCTTGTTTGTAATGATTTAGTTGAGACTTGTGGTCCTAAAGTAAGAATGTTTGATATGTTAAATTGGACTGATATTAGAGAATAGTTTTGTTCTAGACTCAGATGGAAATTGTTTCCATCATTCAGTCACTATAGAAATGTGCTTTTTACAAGAATTGTTGAATTCTATGACAGACATGGGGGAGCAGTATAGAGTAGAATTTATATTTAAAAACCTTTTAGTGGACAGAGAATTAAATTTGGAGTTGGAGAATCTAGGTTTAAATCTCAGCTTTGCTTCTTGCCTACTTTGTAACTTTGGGCAAATCACACTTCACTTAAAGACTTTTATTTCCTCATCTGTAAAATGAGGGCATTGCAGTTGTTGATCACTCTATTCTTTCAGCCCAAAAGGTGTGTAAAGAATCGTGAGAAAACACAAAACCTGCAAAGGATTGGAATACCTGCACTATTGCCACCCCACTTCTTTATCACACCAGTTATGCAGGTCATTAGATATTTCCAATCTTTACGATCTCATCACATTCTTGTCAAACTAAGACTGTTGCACTTTACAGCTTTTCCTAGTGTAACTGAGGAATAATTTGTATTTTATTTAATTGAGCAATTCATAGTGTGTCTTTTACTATGTCATATTAACATAATGCTTTGTGTGAATAATAGAGCTTTGTATATATGTGTTTGTCAGGTTTCCCTGCAGCCAGAAGATGTCACAGTTGTGTACAAATAAAAAGTGGTAAGGACATTATACTAAATACTACTTTTAGCTTCTGTTCTTAATGAGTGAGTGACTAATTGAAAATAGAGTATAGCAATAGTACTTAGGAGGGAAGAAAACTGTTCTCTGGTGCCAGATAGAATTATTAGCTTCAAAGGTACTGTGTCATTCAGGAAGTAGAAAATATTATTTTTCCAAGTTCTTTATATGTTATATAAATAACCTTTCCTTGGAAGATATTATTTCATTTCATCACTGCTTACTTCCTACCCCTTAAGGTTATTAACAAACAGTATGATTGTTAGTCATAGAAAAGCACAACTGAGAAGAGTACCATTGTTTGAGGAATTGTTTTTGGTGTGAAGATCCAAACTATTATGTTAAAGTTTTTCTTGAACCCAAATGAAAAAAGATTTTTAAAATTCCAAACAACTCTCCTATAAGTGACCTAATTTTTTATCATCGTTGAGTTGTAACAGTGAACTATTTTCACTTCATCAGTGATGAACTGTAGACCCTTCTGGGGATTCAGAAATTTTCTGGTTTGGCTCTGTCTTATAGACATGCTACTAAAGTAATTGCCTTCTGGTTCCAGCTAAAATTCCTACATTGTTGCATAGAACTTGAATGTCTATCCATCCTTATAAGTTTTTCAGTTAGTTACAGCTCTTTTTTACTTAAAAGTTTTTTGGCTTTAATATGCTTTTGTTCCTATTTTGATCATGGGAACTGAATAATTATCTCACACAGAAGAGTTAAGACATAGTGATACCGAACATCCCAAGTGAGTTGGGACTTCTGTCTTATCCTTGGCCATGGTTTTCTGTCTAGCTACTGAAAAGCCCAGGGATTGCCTTTTTGTGACCTAAAGCCAGAAAGCAGTTATGCTTGTCCCTGTGGGAATGGTTTTACTTACATTGGTATATTGCAGAATCTATACTCTTTTTAGGGATATTAGGGGTATTTTTAAAGACTCTCATAACACTTAGTCTTCCCCAGTTTGGTTTTCTGCCAGTTTTCCATGCTCTTCCTTCAGTATAAAATTTGGTACCACACAACTGGTATCTTTAGGTGGCATGAAAATAAAACTTAGCAAGTCATGTAATGTACCTTAAACATTGGGTTAATTTGGCTCATATAATCTGTCCTTTATTTCTGTCCTTTGTAGATGTATTTGTTTGTGGTGGTTATAATGGAGAAGTAATTCTGGGAGATGTCTGGAAATTGAGTCTGCAAACTTTCCAGTGGTTAAAGCTTCCAGCTGTTATGCCTGAGCCAGTTTATTTCCACTGTGCAGCTGTTACACCAGTAAGTTTTTATTTTATTCCTTTCACTAGAATGGGTTGGCAAGGTCATTTCTATTTGGAGAAATTATTGGTAATGAGCTTCTGATATAAACAGATGAACTCCTTTACATATAAGATTCCGCTTTGAAGCTTGCTTCCAAGGTTTGCTATACCCCTGAGTTTAGGAAAGAAAGAAAGACACTTAATACCAAGACCTACGCATTCAAAACATCATAGCATGTCAAATCAGTGATCCGTTGCTGGGTTCAAATTCAATAAATCTCATAATCTCTCTGACCCTAAGTTTCCTCATATGTAATATGAGGGATTGGACTAGATAATGTTTTTTTAAATGTCTTGCAAATCTACAATCCTGTGGATATTCCTCCTGAATGTCAACCTTATAAGAGATATACATTAATTCTCATAACTTTATTAATGTACAATAGCCATATCTTTTTTTTTGCAGACTTTATCAGTATTGTTTTTAATTTGGAAAATTAATTTAGGATATTTTTCCATGATTACAAGATTCATGTTCTTTCACTCCCCTCCCATAGCCAATGTGCAATTCCACTGGGTTTTACATGTGTCCTTGATCAAGACCTATTTCCATAGTATTGATATTTGCACTAGGGTGATCATTTAGAGTCTAAATCCCCAATCATATCCCCATCGACCCATTTGATCAGGCAGTTGTTTTTCTTCTGGGTTTCTATTCCCACAGTTCTTTCTCTGAATATGGATAGCATTCTTTCTAATAAGTCCCTCAGAATTGTCCTGGATTGTTGCATTGCTGCTAGTAGAGAATTCATTCAATTGTGCCAGTTATCTGTCTCTGTGTCTAATGTTCTCCTGGTTCTGCTCCTCTCTGCATCAATTTCTGGAGGTCTTTCCAGTGCACATGGAATTCCTCCAGTTCGTTATTCCTTTGAGCACAATAGTATCCCATCACCAACATATACCACAATTTGTTCAGCCATCCCCTAGCCATACCTTTTTAAAAATTACCAGCATTTGTTTATGTGACTTGATAGCTATGTGACTTGATTTTGGTTCTACCTGCTTTATAAAAATCTATTTTCCAAGAAGAGTCTTCACTAGATCATCAGTATGTCTTTCTCATTTAATTTTTTTTTCTCATTTAATGTGTACTTTTCTGTTTGCCCTATTTGTTTACAGGCTGGTTGCATGTATATTCATGGAGGAGTGGTGAACATTCATGAAAATAAACGGACTGGATCATTATTTAAGATATGGCTGGTGGTGCCCAGTCTTCTGGAACTGTCATGGGAGAAACTTCTTGGGGCCTTCCCTCACTTAGCAAACCTCTCCCGGACACAACTTCTGCACCTTGGACTCACACAGGGACTCATTGAGCGGTTGAAATGAGGATTTCTGGACTGTTCATTCACCCTGGAAATAATAATTTAAAGAGACTTCTTTCTCTATTTATGAGCAGCGTGGAGTGTCCTACCAAGAGGATTGAGTACCCTGATCAAGGCCTTACTCAGAAAATACATCCGATGCCTTTCTGTAAATTTGTTTTTAAGTTTATGGAAATGTGTGAATTTCCCCTTATGCTGCTTCTCCTTCTTCCCTGTCCCCTTCCCCCAGTTCCCTCTTTTTTGATGGGAAAAGGAGGGGGAGTTTATCCCTCTGAACATCTCTTTAAAATATCATGAATCAAGATAAAAGTATAAACTTCTTTTTCAGGAAAATTCTGAACATATAGTCAGCAACTTTTGGCTAGTGCTCTCTGCCTTTGAAATATCATCACCAGATTACAGTAGTTCATAGGAAGGGTACTTGGATGAGAGCTTTGCTGGTTTTCCTTGACCCCAGATGTTTTAATTTATTGTTTATGAAGAGGTATTTAATTGAGTAGATCTTTCTAACTGCAGCAGTCTTTGACATTTTACTGTATAGACAGCCCAAATGCATACATTGGCTTTTGATGGGAGGGTAAGGCAACTCAATAGTTCTAGATTGTTTACCTATTTGTCCCTTTGGGGTAGGGAAATGTTGGCTTACCTAAGAACTTATATGTACATTATGGTCATGCTCTATATTGCTGCTCCTGAAGACCAGGGTACCAGGAACATTCCAAATAAAAAAGGGACTGTCAGCCAAAGCAAGCCAGAATGACTTAAAAACACTGGCATGCTCTTTCAGTGTTTTTCAGTGTTTCCTGTCTCACCTCATGGTGAAATGTGAGTATAAACAAATTGCTCAAGAGTCATGTAATATGGATTGTTAAGTCAATCATGAGGTCCTAGGATCATGTAGTTTAAAGTGTATAAGGATAACCTGCAGCTGTTTCCTTTTTGGAGAATTCAGACTTGGTCTGTGATCTGAAACATGAACTTTGGTTTTCATTGTAAGCATCTTCCAGGCCTCAGAATCTGTGCCATTTAAGTAAGTAACCTGCTGCTTTTTAGGCTCTGAACCACAAGCCTCTTACTTTCTCAGGCAATGGGATTTTCCCTTTAGAAAGCTAACTAGTGTTCCGCTTTTCTTTCTGTTCATACATGCATTGTGCTCTTGAGTCATATGATCCTAGTAGATGGAAAAAGCCCAAATCAGTACATGATCCATTCTGGGAAACCAAGTGTCATTTAATAACCATCATGGGGGAAGAATGCAGTTGAATGTCATTTTCAATTTTGTGTAGAGTTTTCAACCTTATTCTTTCTAAATTTAAGAAAGTTACTTGAATTTGTGATTTACTTTTTCACTGATCTGTTAGATAACAATTGCGTAGATCATAGTCAGGTGGGCATGTGGTTATACACAGTTAATAAAGGTGCTTAAGAAACACAGGAAATGCAGACCTGGTTGTCCCAGCTAGGTCCAATGTAGATTTGGGACATGCTTTTCTGTTTAAGTGCCTTTTGTTTCAACTAACTCTTAAATAATTTTATCTTTCCTTCACTTAAAAAATTGCTAGAGGGTGTGTGTGTTTTAAATAGTCTCTGAGTTAAAAGCATCCAGTATCCAGGAAAGAAGCGTAGAGTTGTGTGGAGTGTAAAACTGTATACTGTTCAACCTTTCTTCTAGACCTCTTTATAACATCCCATCTGAGTGGCATGAAGACTTAACAGATTTTTTTTGTTTGTAGTAGATTGGGACTAACATTTGGGTTTTAACCTTAGGACAGTTTTAGCTTGCTCCTCTTTTGATATGGGCTACCTAAAGAAAGGTGCAGCCACATAATATATCTTGTCCTTTTCCATACTTTTTACTACTAATAGTTTGATAACCACTTGGCTTTTGTAGTTGGTTGTTATTGCTTCAGTAAGAGGGTGATTTCCCTGTGATGGCTAGTCAAGATAAGTCCATTTTTAGTTCAGAGGAGGCAGTTCTGTGGCAGGCTGTCAATCTGAGCTAATAGTATTGACAGAAGTATCAGATAAGCCAGGCTGTCAGATTGGGTGGGTAGGATGGTATTTCCTGAGGTCAAAGCATGAGATCCTTCAGCTTGGAGCCTTGTGATTTTGTAGCAGTAACTGACAGCTGCTCTAGAAAGCTGGAGAGAGGGAGCTGACTCAGTCATCACTCTTATCTGCTAGCAGACCCCTTGGAAGCTCCAGAGACAGAAGAATAGTAGCACTCACTGTGTCTGCATTAGAGCAGGCCTTATTGACCACAGCAGTCAACATACCCGGTTTCCTTGTAAAAAGGACCCTTCCATCCTTTGTCCAGAGGATCCTGTTTTTATTAAAGTAGTGAAAGGACGTGTGTAGCTAGATCTCTCCAAATGCTACATAATGAAACATACAGTTCTTCCCAAATGAGAGTTAACATTTATATAATGCTTTAAGATACACAAAGTGCTTTCTTTACATCAGCCCTGTGAAAGTACTTGAAGTATTATCATCCTGAATTTTTAGGTGAAACAGGCTGAGTTGAAGTGACTGGCTAAATAGACCAACTACTGAAGGTTTGGAGATACAAATCAAGAACATCTTTTCTGACTCTGGGTCAGAAAATTCCTATGCTATGTGTGTTTTGTTGAGTCATTTTTCTGTTGTGTTTGATTCTTCATGATCCCATTTGGAGTTCTCTTGGAGAAGATACTGAAGTGGTTTGCCATTTTGTCCTCATTTTACAGATGAGGAAACTGAGGCAAACAGGGTTAAGTCGCTTACCCAGGGTCACATAGCTAGTACATATCTGAAGTTGGATTTGAACTCAGGTCTTCTTGACTCCAGGCTTGGCACTTTATCCACTGTGCCACCTAGCTGTCCATGTGTAGTATTTATTTAAATAATCTTGTTGGAATGAATTTAAGAGTTTGCAAAGAATTTTGTTATATAATTAGCTAGCAATATGATTTCACCTTGACTCTTGTGCCTGTTGCATGAAAGCATCTGTGTCTTTCAGACATCTGGAACCATGTCTTATTTGTCATCTACAAATTTAAGTGCAATATATATATGAATTACAATAACGTGTTTTTATATGTGTGTGCTTCTTTAGTACTTCATAAGATCTATGATTTCATTGTTGTGGATCTTTTCTTGATACAGATAAAAACTCTTTGCCTTTAGGAGAAAGTCTTCATGAATTGCTGAGGCCACAAAAATTCACCCAGTGGCTTCTTTTCTGATGATGAACTTTCCCAAACTTAGCTGGTTGGTCTTTGAGTGACAGTCTGTGATCTAGCTTGCACAAAACACTTTTTTACCTTGCTATAGGCCCAAGCCTCCATTCTCTTTTGAGGCATCAGAGAAGAACCTGAGTACAGGTCATTAATATGTATAGATAGGTAAACAGTTGTGAGCATAAAGTAGTAAGTCAGATTGATGTGCATGGCTTAGGGAAATCAATCCATTATTTTCTAATCTCACTGTATATCTTACTCAGAATTTTAATGATATAGCTTGGTTTAGGTCAGATTTTGGCAAAATTGAAATTTTCAGTTTCTGATTTTTGAATCCGAGGGGTTTTCAGGCTTTAGGTTTTAGAGACTTAGTTTTTGGTGGCCTACGATAGTTGGAATATCTATTTAAAAGTCCTTTGTGTCATCTATTATTTGCACATTTCCTAGCTGTCTTTGTCCACTTAGAATAATAACTTGTATTTATAGAATGCTTTAAAATTAAAGCACCTATTTTTCATTTGGAAAGCAGTCCTTCCCAAGAACAAAGGAAACCTATAAATGAAGATATCTAAATATACTTCTAAAGCCATCCTTCCCCTTATGTATAAAATTGTTTATATGTGAATAGGAAGATGACTGTTTTAATGAAATATTTTCTACACTGTTAACATATATAAGACTAGAAATGAAACATTTAATCATTTTTCATAAGCCAAAGTGAAGCCTTTTTCTTTGGGAGGCCAATTTTTCCAGTGACTCAAAATAGAAAATGTGTATTAAGTAATTTGCATTGATAACATCACTAGAAGGAAAAGAAAGGAAAACATCATTGGTTACCACATACACTTGAGATAGAGCAAAGGAGATGTCAGCAATCTTATTTGGAATGCATGGCTAGTAGTAATGGTAGTGATAGTGTGGGAGCAGCATGAAAGACTGAATCCATTTCTACTCAGTATAGCGTTTTCTCAAACCGTTTTGTCAATGCCCTTCATCCCTGTTTTTCTGGAAGAGAGGCTAATAATGAGCAGAGGCATCTGGGTTCCATTGTATAAACAATTTTGAATTAGCAGACTGATTATAATGGGTGTTATTCATATGACTGTCTTCATTTTGGTCTTCTGATCATTTCTGTAACTTGGGGATCTTTTTAGGATTCTCCTGTTGCAGAAATAGGAAGGAATTTCATTGTCTTACACACACAAACACTCACATGTATGTCTTGTTTTAGATGTTGTCGCCTTATAACCACCAAAGAATTCCTAGTACCTAAAGAAAAGGAAATTGGTACATAGTGCAAGGGAAAACATTTAACAGTTATGACTTTTTTCAACTACTCATGTCACCACTAAAGTTGCAGGAACACCTTTTAATCTTTTTAGCGTTTGTTTGTTTTTTTTTGACTGCAGAGTTTTGCATACAGATAAAGGGAAGGGCTTTTTTGAGAATCCTTAGTTACAATTCTTCAAAATGGGCTCTTTTTACCGTGTTCACAGAAGCTAAAGCTGTTTATAGCTTACTGAATTAAAAGTTTCTCACTACCAGGATCTTGAATTAATAATGTAAAGTGTCTCCCTTTCATATTAACAGTTTTGATATGGAATACTTTTTGCTCCAAGGGTGTTGAAGGAAGATGATAAAGGTTTAAATTCCAGGATCATGAAATCTAGAAGCCAAACTCTGTCCTGGCTACTTCTAGCTTGTCTTGTTTCCTCAAATATTCAGGAAAGGTATGGCCCTCTTAGCAAGACAAGTTGTAGACTGGGAGCAGTACAGAAACATCATGCTAAAAAAGATGACTACTTCAGTATATTTAATGGTGGAATAAAAACTATTAACAAGTTTTTTGAGTTTTATATCTCCAAAACTGACTAGTGGTTTTTTTTCAAGGCATCATCTTAGATTTTGTGTAGTAAGGGCAGTATGTAAACCCAGAGGTTTTCAGAATTCATAGCAATGTATATTCTTATGAAAAGTCACCACTTGGCCATTTGAAATGACTGATAGCTTGTCCATCCTGTCCCCTTAATATACAAAGAAAGGCACAAAAGAACATTTTAACATCTATTATCCCCCAAAGTGGGAGTGTTGGTAAATATCTGAAAATACATACCAGAAGACAGTCAAGAAAAAACTGTAATGTAGGTTCTAAGGAATAAACCTAGGCCTAGCTCTTTACCAGAAATATAGTATGTTTGGTGCCATATGTAATGTTGCCTTGCCCTGTGGCTGTACGGTGCAGCCCTGTTAGACTGCTCCAGATGTCTTTGCCATCTTCTGTGCATGAAATATAATGAGATCAATTTTTCCATCCTGCCTGGTTTTCTTTGTGCAGTAGGGAGCATAGAGGAATTTCCCTAGTATTGCCACTGTGTATTCATGTACCCTGTCGGTGTTTTGCTGTTTGTTTTCTAAAGAGATCTGCTCAATAAATCTGTTCAAAATCCAGTTGCTTAATGGCCAGCCTAGTCTCCTTAGAGTAGTTACGTAAGCTGGACTGTGGGTTGGGCACCAAATGATGTTGGAATCCATAGCTCACCAACAAATCGCTCCCCTCTCCACTCCAAAACTTGGTAACGTTTAGACTATTCCAGATGTAGCATTGTAGTTGGTGCTCTTGGATACTAAAAGTGAAATGGTGGACATGGTTTAAGGAATATTGGACTGGAAATATAAAATGGCCCTGGTAGAGAGGCATTGTGGTGAGAGGAAAGGAGGCTGGACAATAAGATAATACTCCTGGTTTTGAATTCTGTTTCTAATGATTTATGATCTGTGTGACCAAGTACAAACAGCTTGATCTTGAAGCCTTCATTTTTTCATCTATCAAATGGGCATTTCAGAGTACCCAACTCACAGGATGATGTGGTTGGAATAAGACATAAAAGTACCCTATAAAGTTGGCTGTCGTTATTAATCTATTTTAGGTCTGACTGCCACTAGCTGTGTGACCTTGAAGGTAATCCACCACTTTTGAGCCTCAGTTGCCTCATCTGTAGGAGGAGGTGAGTTGAATTAGATGCTAAGAATTTCAGATAAGTCAGGAACCTGATTCTGCTACCAGCCCTGAGTGACCAATTTTCCTCTACTTGGTTTCCTTTGTCAGTGCAAACCCCCTTTATCTTATCCTAAGAATATTTAAACCCCTGACTAGGAAAATGATGCCCATTAAATTTATCAATGAATAAGCAGCTTTATAACCAATTCCATAACTGCTCACTTTTATGGTAATAGAGTTCTCTTTTGTTGAAATCCTTTTTTTTTTTAAGTAGTGACTAAGAAACAAAGAATTGATATTTAGTTTTTAGTGAATTAGTATTAGTGGTATTAAGGAGATGTCAGTCTTACTCCTCCCTTTTTCCCTCCCATCCTTTAATAATCTTATCTGGTTTGGTGAATAGCATGTGAATTTAGGGTGTTTGAAAATGGAAGGGAAGGGAATTCAGTGTAGCTGACCTCCTCTTCCTCCTCCTCCTCTTTTTACCCAGAGAAAACTACCATCTCTGCAATATTGATAGCTTATCTCCTTAAAACAGGGATGCAGGGGACAGTTAAGGGGAATAGGGAATTAAGAGCCAGGTCTAGAGACAGGAGGTCCTGGATTAAAATATGACCTCCGATACTTCCTAGCTACGTGATCCTGGGCAAGTCACTTAGACCCATTGCTTAACCTTTACCACTCTTTTACCTTAGAACCAATACATAATACTGATCCTAAAACAGATCAAGGTTTTTTTTTAAAAAGATGCAAAAATTAATGAAGTAAAAGCTGTTGGTTTCCCTAGACATTGCATGGCAGCAGGGTAAATGATCAAAGCTGCCTTTTTCACCTCTAATCTCTTTTTATCTTTTTAAGACACAGCAAAAATCTTGGTACCTGTAGTTTCTGTATTAAGTAGGCAGGGAGAGCGTAGTGCAGGCAGATTGAGGCTGTAAAATATCCTTTGGAAATTCATCATCATCATTCTTGGATGTGGCAAGAGTCAAAAATGACCAAGGGAAAAGTGGGACCTCATTTTATTTGCCTAGTCCTTTCCCTCCCCTGCAAAAATAAAATCAAGGGAATGAAGTTTTAGTGAAAATGCAGTTTTTGTTCTTCAATAGTTCCCACCATACAAAAATGAAGAGAATAAGAGTGGTGTAAAGTTGGAGAGATTAGATTGACTCCTCCTGACTTCCCAGTGTAGTTCTATAGATTTCAAACCAGATTAATAAATCCTAGTTGGAGAGATTTAGATTGACTCCTCCTGACTTCCCAGTGTAGTTCCATAGATTTCAAACCAGATTAATAAATCCTTAAGACCTACACAGGTCCCTCAGCCTCAAAGGAAAGTACCCAGTCAACTCAGATGCAGCCAAATGGTTGGTCCAGTAGGAAGTACCATTAGCCAGCAGGGGAAGGTGCAAAGAAATACACAGCTAAGAGGTAGAGGGATACATTTAGGACCATAGCACAACCTCTTAGGAGTTAGATTTGGTGGTAACCACTTGAGAAAACAGTTACTTTTATGTTCTCTTGGAGATTTAAGAGCACCCTTTGCTATATGGTTTTAGGCAGAACTCTGACATCTTTTCAAAACTGCCTACACAACTCCCCCTGCCCCCAAGTCAGTCAATCCCAGAGGCTTCCCTGCCCAGAATTACCTATTTCTACCTGTTTAGCCTCATCCTTTCCCTCCTGTCCAACCCACCTTGAAAATAGTCACCCTTGTCATCCAAGAAGATATACTTTATGAGAAAGACACACATTGGCCTAGACATGGAGGGCATTGAAGAAGAGCAGAAACCCTATTGGAAGAAGAGAGTAACTCAGACCTGTGCTAATTTGACCTGGTAATGGGAATTGGGGTGATTTAAGATGTTAAGGTATCCTCCTTTTTTTAAAGCCTTACCTTTTATCTTAGAAATAATATCAAGTATCAGTTCCAAGACAATGCAGTAAGGGCTAGGTAGTGGGCGTTAAGTGACTTACCCGGGGTCCCACAGGAGTGTCTGAGGCCAGATTTTAACCCAGGTTGTCCTATCTTGAGGCTTGACTTTCTAACCACTTAGGCCACCTAGTTGCCTCAATTTTTTATGCCCCTTTTTCACAGCACTTTTAAAACACCTAATCTCAAGAGCATTCACATATTTTTTAAATTACCTTAGTGATCTACTTCAGCCTCCCTCCTGTCAAGATTAAAATTAATATTCAATACTCCAAGTATTTTTAACACTATTTATTAAAATCCACTTAGAGCAGAGAGAAATTAAAAATCAGAGAAATTAAAAAAAAAAAAGACAAAGAAGCACTCCCTCCACACTGATACCAGCTAAACCTCAATCCACTTAAGGAGACACACAAGCAGGAAAAGGAAAAGGGGGTTGTGGGAAATGTATTCTCTAGGGTTCAAGATTCTAAATCAGTACAGTTCCCCCTGTGATCCTTTGGGAGACCAGTCTCCCCAATGGATCATGAAAACATAACTAACTTATAACTTGAACTAGAGGTATATACAAATATTACAGTTTTTAAAGGGAAATCAGAATAATTTGGGGATAAGAGGAAAATAAAAGGGAAAAGGAACAAAACTAATAATAAGTGGTAATCATGGCTGCAATCTAGACGCCACACGCTTCCTCTCCCCAGCACCGAACGAAATAGACTACATCAAAGGAGCATAAAAATCACCTTTGGAGGAACAGAAGTACTCCCCAGTACCCCACAGAGGCGAAGGTATGTGGGGTTTGAACATTTCCACACTATAATAAGAAGGAAAAGCTTGCACAGAAACGTGAACTGAGCTGCCCTTCCCCCCCCCACCTCCCCCACCAAACCAGAGTGAGCTACTGGAGCGCTCACTGGGACAGTGAGTGAGTGGGGAACGTCTCTGTCTGGGGGGGCACTCCAGGGTCCTTGGGATCTGGGGACTGCCAGGAAAAAACATCTTGGGGTGGTTTCACGGGAGAATTCTGCGTTGATCACAGCGGACCCAGGGAGCCGTACTCGGGGCAGTTGTGCTGAGCATCTGGGCAGAGCTAAACACCAGGGGCGGAACACGCGCTGATTATCTGGGCGGAGCTGAACACCTGGGCACTTTGGCTGTGATCAGGGGCCCGGCGCTTTAAGAAACCTCAGAGGCTGGGAAGAACTAGTCTGAGGCAACCTAAATTCACAGAAAACCCACCCATATCACCCAGACCCCAGACCAAAAAGGAAAGGGGAATAAAACCACCAAAGGGATGGCTCACATGGCCCAAAATCAAGCCTCCAGGAAGAAAGGGAAAAAGGTGACTATTGAAAACTTTTATGGTGGAAGTACCAAGGAAAAGAAGAGAATGAGGATGAAATCCAAAAAAAATCAGAACATGCCTCCCAAAATGGAAACTATCAACAAGCTCTGGAAGATCTCAAACTGGAACTTACCCAAAAGATGGAAACCTGGAAAGAAAAATGGGAGAAAGAGATCAGCAGTCTGACAGATAAGATTGCTCAATTGGAAAAAGAGCTCGAAGCATCCAATAGAAGGGCAGACAAAGCTGAAAAGCAAAACCAGTCCCTAACGACCAGAATTAAGCAACTCGAAGAAAGTGAGATCATAAAACAGCAAGAATCAATAAAGCAAAGCCAAAAAATTAATGAATTAGAAGAAAACATAAATATCTCACTGAAAAGGTCACAGACTTGGAAAACAGGAAGAAGAGACAACCTCCGAATTATCAGTCTCCCAGAAAAGCCAGAGATAAACAATAAACTCAATGTTATTCTACAGGAGATTATAAAAGAAAATTTCCCACACGTTCTGGAGCAAGGGGGCAAAATAGAAATAGAAAGGGTTCATAGAACACCCTCTATACTAAATCCCCAAAAGACAACCCCCAGGAATGTAATTGCCAATTCAAGAGCTTCCAAGAAAAGGAGAAAATCCTACAAGAAGCCAAGAAGAGGAGCTTCAGATATAGGAGGGGCTCCCATAAGGATCACATATGACTTAGCGGCTAACACACTAAGAGACCGCAAAGCATGGAACACTATATTTAGAAAGGCAAAAGAGCTGGGTCTCCAACCAAGAATCAACTACCCAGCAAAACTGACTATATACTTCCAGGGGAAAGTATGGGCATTCAACAAAATAGAAAATTTCCAAGCATTTGCTAAGAAAAGACCAGAACTTAGTGGAAAATTTGATATCCAAGCACAGAAAGCAAGAGAAACATGAAAAGGTAAATATGAAAGAAAGGGAAAAGGAGATAAATCTTATCTTTTTCTTTAAGTCAAAACTAATAATAGGTGCATTGACAAAAAGCCAATTGGGGGCAGTCCCCTTTGGCTTAAGAGTGTACATTCAACACAAAAGCATTCAATCCTCCCAAAATTCAAAGTCGCCATATTTTAAAGTTCAATCTGGATCTTCTGGTGCAGCATGTGGTCTCTTCAAGCATCTTCATGGCGCCTGCTAGATTCTGGGAGGTAGTCTCTTGTTCTAAAATAGACTCAATAACATAGTCCCCTCCCTGAGGAAAATACTAATACATTCCTCCCCCCCGCCCAGGAGGATATTGGGATACATGTAGGAATTGCACAGAGATACATGGTGAAGTCATAAGTCATATGAATCAAGTATAAAAAAATATCAAAAAAGTCAAAGAAATTTAAAAAATATAACCTGAGTCAGATAAACAGATAAAAGATATAAAAAGAAAACTTGAAAAAATTCTGGAAAGAAGGAAAAAATAAAAAAACATTACAACTCACAACAGGTAATTGTAGCAATCCATGTCCCATGAGCATATAACAACAATCAGTCACTAATCCAATTTAGCAGTCTGAACTACAGAAAGTTGTCATATCATGAGAGAAAATAGAGAAAAAAGAGATGAGATCTCGAGACAAATGGGAAATAGAACTCCCTGATTCAACCCTTTTTTCACTTTTTCGGGATAATGGAGCCAGAACAATCGATATTATACGCTTGATATAGTGTGGTACAAGGAAGTCCTGCATTTAACACATGTTAAATAGCCGCAACCTGGAGTCTCACATATGATCAAGTCATTTTGCTTTTTGTGCAGAATGTCATCAATCCCTGCAGGATTTGTTTAGTTTCTTTTACCTTTTTGTGCTTGTTTGGCAATTTGCAGGTCAAGTTCTGTGCTCCTTTGTGGTCTGTTTGTCCTTGGATTTGACATAATCATTGAACAAGTCTCATAATATTTAAATAACTAGTGGCAGGTTGCCATAGTCCAAAGCCTTGTTGGGTATGCTTTTTATGTTATGTAAACAAATAGCTTATTCTATTGCAAAAAGTAAAAATAGTTTTAAAAAAACCTTTTCAATACTAGTGATGTTTTTCAAAGGCAAAAAAATCAAATACTGTATGACACATGTAGGAAGAAAAAATGTTAAAATGTGTATATTTAATAATTACAGAGGTAAAGAGACTAATTTATAAAAAATAAGATTCATTTCCTTTTTGACTTACCATGATCCTCAGTGTCAGTGCAAATGAGGTAGATAAAGCAATAATACATTCAAGAAAATGCAAAAAAAAATAGTAAAGGCACAAAATGTTACAAAAGGTATATCAGGTCAATATAGGTCACTAATAACAGATTTTCTTCTTTGAAGTAGTATATGTGTTGCCCTACAAGGCAATTTGTGCAAATAGAAGGATCAACCAAATAAAGTACAACAAAATAGTACAAATCCAACAATAAAGAAGTCCAATCACAATCACTAGTCAAATACAATCAGTGCAAGCACTTATTCATCATCAATGCTCCTTTTACGGATATAAAAACTAAGACCCAGAAAACCTGGCTTGCCCTTGGCCATAAAAGACACTAAAAAACAGCCAGGTTCAAACTTAGATCTTTTGACTCCAAAATCTAGGGTTTTTTCCCCTCTTATATCCCTTTAAATCATCTTCAAATCATAGACTCATTGTAACATGTTGTAATCCCCACTTATAGATGGGGAAACAGGCCAGGCACGTGGAGTTATTTGAGTCTCCCAGTCCCAAGAGGTGCTCAGTAATCCACCAGAATTCCTAGCAAACGTAGTATGTCTGAAAAAGTCCAAGAGAACTGTCAAAAATAAACAAGATCTACAGAATCTAAGCTGCTTACAACCTAGGGTTGAACCTAGGAGGTTGAATGAGTGTCCTGGGAGATCCTCAAGTGTCCCATCTCCCAAAGGAGACCCAGAGGACACCTTGACAAAGTGCCTGAGGCAGCTTCTGAAAGCGTAGTGGCCCTTTTCACTCCCATGTGAACTGACAAGACAACAGCACCAGGACAGGGATCTGCAGCATGCAAACTTGTACTGCAGTGCAGCTGCCCATCTCAATGCTAGCAGAAAACTGGAACATGATAAGTGGAAAAAGAAGGCCTGGTGATGTGTTATTTGGTGTTATTTGGCACGTGCCAAAAAAAAGGGAGGCCAAAAGGGATCAGGTTAGGGTGAGCAGAGTGTCCGAATGTTGGAGTGCCAAGAAAGGAAGCTAGAAGAAGGGTCAGCTGGGCTCCAGACAACTGAGAGCAAGAAGGGGCCCTAGAAATCACCTCATCTAGGCCTTTCCTTTTGTTATAAGTAAAATTAATATATCTTTACCAGTTATTATTTTTCATAAAGTTTATTAATAAGAAAGATAGATGAGCATAGGGTTAAATATCATTCTTTACTCTTAAGTTCCCAGACCATATTTAGCCTACTATTCTCCATCAACCTTTCTCTGCCTTACCTCTCCAGCACCATGTCCATCCAAACAGGCCCAGATGTAACTCTAGTATTTGAAAAATGTTGATGGACCAGCTAGGCTACTCAGGAGGGGGAGGGAATAATATTCCCCCAGCATAATCCCCCTGTGATCCTTTTAGACCAGTCTCCCCAATGGATCATTTAAACAAAACTATTTTAAACCTCTAAATATCTTCTAGCTAAAAGTACAAACAATATTGCATTTTCTAAGAGGAAGTTACAATAGTTAGAGATGTGAGGGAAAGATGAGAGGAAAAATACAAAAACTGATTGATAGACGCATTGACAAAAATGAAAATAAGGGGGCAGTCCCCTTTGTCATAAGAGTTTACATTCAGAATAAGTATGTTCAACCCCCTTCAGTTCATTTCATTATATCTCAAAGTTTATTCTGGATCTTTTGCTTTAATATGTGGCTTCTGCAGGCATCTTTACAGGATATTCTCCAAAAGGATCCACTTTCTTGATTTGGCATGTTGGCAAGTTTCTTTTCCTGGAGTTTCTCCAAAAATTTTAAATCTTGGATTTTAAGATAATTATACAGTCCCCCCTGAGGAAGGTGTTGACAAGCACCAGAATCACCCTGGGACACATGGCTGAGTTATGAGGTATATGAAACAATTGTCAAAAGAAAAAAAAAACCAAAAATCCCAAATAAAAGGCAAAAATTAAATTCTGTATACAAATAAATACAGAAATGATAAAAAAAATCTCCTGTGTTTAACATTCTGAGTAAAAAATAAACCTGTAATAGGTTCTTGAATCACCGGTAGGGTCCAATTAAAGTGACTTATGTCCCACAAGCCTGTAGGACAATGGCAGCAATACATCACTTTACCCATTTGCAGCCAGGACAACAGAAAACTGTGAAACTATAAAAGAGAAGGGACTAGGTTTCAACAGCAAATGGGAAATTGCCTGGTCTGATTGTACCTTCACTGTCAGAGATACAGGGATCTAGGATGATAACCAAACTTGACTCAGAATATTTCACAAAGAGTGTGGTACAAGGTGTCCTATGTCTTAACATATGTCAAGTGTCACAACCTGGAGTCTCACACTAGATTCAAGTCCTTTTGTATTCGATTAGAAGTTCAACAGTCCTCCTTGGATTGGTTTGGTCCTTTTTGACCTCATGCTACTTGGCACTGTATATTGGCTCTGTTGTTCCCTTATCCTGAAATCAAGACAATCGTTAAAGTTCCACAACATTTATCAATAAATGACAGGTTTCCATAGTCCAAAGCTTTGGGGTATGCATAGTTACTAAGTCATAGTAATAGATACTGTAAACTTGTACTGTAAACATTATCCTTCAAATGAAAAACATTAATACTGATCTCATGTATTTGAAGTATTACCAAGGATAAGAAAAAAGAGAAATCAAGTATTTTATTGTGAATATAAAGAAAAACAAAACGTTAATGCTAACAAAAAAAAAATAATACATTCATAGTTCACATTCCATGTGACAATGTGTTAGCCAAGCAGAGGCAGAACAGAAAGGTTGCTCACTCAAAAATGAGATCTAATTCCCTCTTAACTTGGCCAGGATCCACAGTGTGTGGGTACATAATTTTTTCACCAGATAAAAGCCTTTTAAAAACAGTAGTACAACAACTAATACAGATTATAAGAAGTACCAAAATCCCCAAAATTATGAGTCCATTAATGACAATAGCAAACAAACCCACTATCATTAGGATTCACGAGTTATATGTAACATTCGAACAAACCTATGAACACATGAATACTTGTCACAAGTTCTACAGATTTAGCCAATCTTTTAACATTGGATGAGATATTTTTAAGAAATTCAATTATTACCATCATTCCAAAAGTTGGTAGGAGAGAAACCCAGAAAAACTTCTGTACTGTTGATGAAAACGTGGTCCAAAATTGTCACCAAGAGTGTAGATTATTCTGGTGGAAAGGAAGAATAAACTTAAGAGTTACAAGTATAATAAACCCATTTTGAAGTTACTAGGCTTCACAGGAAAAATCATTCCCACTTCCTGAATGAAATTATAACACATCACAGGGTAAGTAAGCCACTTGGGCACCTCCCTTCCTCATGGTATGAGACTGTAACAGTACTGTCTCCAATATGTCCCAACCATTTTTACTAAAAAGTGAAAATCACTTCAGATGTCTCATCCAATACATGTTCAATAAATGCAGAAATGGGAAAATACAACAATGCCAATTCACTTTACTTCAACTACAAATGGACCCTTACCTCTTGTTACAAACAACTCAGAGGCAGGTAAATGATCAGTCAGAGGTAGGGATGCTCCCAGATAACTAAAAATCACTTTTCAAGACCCATTAAAATAAATTTAAATTATTAGATAATGAAATTCTCCAAAACTTCTATACAGGTTGAAACCAGTTTGATGTAGTGCATCCATCATCATATATGTGACAATTAACAAAGGCAAAAAAGGAACAAAAGGCTCTTCATGGGATTTTTACAATATGTTCTTCGGTACAGGCATAGAGGAGGTACAAATAAAGACTAACAGAATGTTGCAATTTTGATAACTTATGAAATGGTTAACAGTAAATTACATACATCTTGTATTTAGAATTGTGTTACAGAGACTTCTTCATTCTGGGGAGAGGAACAAACAGTTAACATCATTAAGGCAAAGTGGTCTGAAAAGGCTTAAAATTCACCTCCAGACTCTTTGTGGTTCCTTCACCCTCCCAAGTACCATCAGTCATCTAACTTCCTTTGTCCACACCTCTGGGGTCCCCCATACTGAGGGGGGCTCCCACACTGAGCTCAGATGTTTAGGTGTGAATTCTGATTTGCCTCATTTGAATAACTATTCCTCCTATCAATATAATTATTCCTGAAACTTCTATTCCTATTTTCCTGATTTTTCTTCTTATAATTCATAATTACATGACCCACTTTTCCACAAAAATAACATGTTAGTAGTTGTTTTGTGGATTCCTGTAAGGGAGCTAAGACCTCTCCCTGCTTTGCCTTTCCAGCTGTTTCTGTTATTCTTTTATTTCCTTCCTCAACATCTCCACTAAAGTAGTGTTCTCTTTACCCTTCTCTCCACATTTAGCAGTCAATTCCTTTATTTCCTCCCTTAATGTTTCCATTAAATCAGTGTTCTCCTTTTCCTTATGTCCCTCAAAAGCATGAGCTGCCACTCTTTCTAAATCTTCAAGGTCTGCAGTAGGCCAGTTTGGAGAGCTAGTCATAAAATAATTCTTAACTACCTTACAACTGGTTTTTTTTGTTTGTTTTTACAAATTATGATTTGTCTAATATCCCTTACCCTAGCAAAATCCAATTCTATATATCTTAGTCCCAGCTCAATAAGCCTACCCATAAACTGAGAAGGGTTTTCATTATCTTCTTGTTTCAGATTTTTTAATTTAGTCCATGTACCAGGCCTATCAGAATAAGCTCACGTAGCTTTTAGCAATGCATTTCTAGCCCAGCATAGTTGTAAGTAATCTTTCTCTGAATATGGGTTACATTTGAGATCTTTAATCTGGCCAACTAGGTGTTCCCTCTCCTTGGGCCTGATTAACAAAAGAATCTTATTTCTTTCTCTTTCCGATAGCAAGGCCTGCCTGGAGCAAATCTTCCACATCAATCCATGTAGGATTATATGTGCGAAAAATGCTTTCAACCTTATTTATGAGTAGTATAGGCTCTGATTCAAAGGAAGGGAATTTTTCTTTGAATTTTTCAATGTCCTGTGGAGAGAAAGGTGTATGATGTCTAATGTTTACTAAATATCCACACCTGTTATAAGTTGGAACATCCCTTAGAGGGAAAAGACCTTTATTCAAATCATCTATGGTAACTGCTGCTTGGCCTATTTTTCTGGGTTTCAATGAAGTGGGTTGTAGTGAGCCTAGTAGGGGAAGGGGGGGAGTGAGTGAATGGGTTGGTCAGGGGATGGGGAAGCAGGGCAAAACAATTGGGGGGTGGAGCTGGGGCCAGGGTGGAGAGGAACAGGGGTTGGGCTAGGGGCAGGGTGGAGAGTAGGATGAGTGAGGTCTAGAGGAGGAGTCATAAGGTGGGTTGTATTGTTCAGGTGAAGGGGAGTAGGAAAAAGGATAAGGTGGGTAGGGATAGTACAAGAGGGGTAGGGGAACTGGGCGGGCATCGGGTAGTGAGAAGAGGGAAACTCTAGAGGGTATGAGTAGTGGGATGGTAAGGGAGGGTAGAAATAGGTTAGGAGGTAAGGGGATGGGAGGAGTAGGGGACAAATGAGGTCTGACAGGGAGATGAACTGAATCAGGGTTCAAGTCCTGGTTTGAGTCAGTATGAGGAGAAACCTCACAGGCCAGGTGGGATGATAGAGTGTGTTTCTTGCTAGATCTAAGCAAGGATTCAGGAGGAGGAACCTGAAGGAGTTAAGCCAGAATGGTCTGGTTCCAAAGAAAGAATGATTTCCTCACTAGAGGGAATTATTGATTTGTCAACATGATATGCCCACAAGAGCCCGTATTTATAATCTTTGTAATCTTTGTTTTTAATGGCTAACTTCAAATGCTTTAAGATCTTGAAGTCAAAGGAGCCATATTTTGGCCATGTAAAAGATTTTTCCATCCATGCCTTACAAAGCTTTCTAGTTTCTTTCTTTGTCTAATCTAGTTCTCCTTAGGAAGATTAGGATCACCCCAAGAGTTAAAAAGTTTATGCAGGGGTGAATCTGGAGGAATATTTCCTGATTTTCTTTGATTTGTTGCAGTATTTCTCATAGTGTCTAGTCTGTCTGTCTTAATTTGCCTATTTAAGCTAGTCTGAGTATTACTAAATGGTCACCTTAAACAATAAAAAGTTTCTAAAACAAAAAAAATGGAGACACAAATTTCTCCAAAGTTATTGTGGAAGGCAATAAGAGTAGGTTTTTTAAAAAATAAGCTAATATAAGGAACTAAATAATTGTTGCACAGCAATAGTACTAATAATGAATGTTTTAGTATAATTATTGTTATTAATAATTAATAGTAAATAATCATAAACAACTATCCATTATCAATAATTATTAACAATAGTTGGTAGTGACTAATAAGTTATTGGAAATTAATAATTATTGTTATTGATAGTATTATTAATCCTATTGTGTTCTAAAATTATTCCTTAATATTGCATTTAATTGATTTGATTTAATTTTGGTTTTGTCCACTTTTAGAAATTTGGTTTTAATTTTAATACAATATTATTAATATTTAACTTAATAATCCTTGTATTTAAATGTATTCAATTTAATGTTGTTATTTTGGATCACTGAGTAACAGGAAAGGTATTTTCTTTTAAATTTCCTGCAGTTTTAGGTCTCAACAATAGGAACAGTAGGAGGCACTATTAGCATGTAGAGTGTAAAGCACTAGCGGGTCGGCCTTTATCTAAAAGCTGTTAGATGATAAACACCAGAAGTAATGTTTGAGGTTGGGGAAGGGAGAAAAGAATCTAAAAAAAAAAAAGCACTTCCTCTTAGCTCTGTCCTAAAGAATGTTTGGGGGGGGGGGAGGGATAAGGGAAAGAAAAACCAAGTTTAGTCTTTTTCCCTCCCCCAGAGGTTAGTCAGTGGCTACATGGATCTCCCGTCCCCAGGTCAGGTCTCAATCCACTGAGCTAGGGAATTTACAACTGTACAGGTACTCCCCCCCAACCCCTCACCTCCCTTAGGTGGAATCAGGATTTAAAAGCATAGGATCATAGTCCCCAAATCCTCAGCCTCTGCTCCATATGCTCTTCACCACAGGATTTGGGGGGGTATGCTGGGTCTTAGGGGCAGGGAGCTTCTAACTTTAATCCCCCCACCTGGAAGGACCCCCAGGATTAGATTAAGGGGTATCTCTATGCTCAGCAGTGCAGGGGCAGCTAGGTCCCTGTGGCAGCTTCT
The DNA here is from genome assembly GCF_027887165.1 of Monodelphis domestica. Lineage (NCBI taxonomy): Eukaryota > Metazoa > Chordata > Mammalia > Didelphimorphia > Didelphidae > Monodelphis > Monodelphis domestica. Next base: position 202,401,264 of record NC_077231.1, read on the forward strand.
CAGCAGGTTTTTTGAGCTGGGAGTCAGGCAGACACAGGGCTGGGAAAGACCAGAAGTTAACCCCCAGGTTCTGTGTGTGCAAAAAGCCGGGACTTTTTTCTCCACCATCCCACCATATCTACACTAAAGGAATGGGGGGACGGGGTATAAACACTATGTGGGAAGGCCTCACTGATCTAATGAGGGGAAAAACAGGAGCCAAAGGAAAACAGCTGTTTCTTAGTCTTAGCCTAGGTGATCAATGCAGTCAGGCCACTGAAACAGCTCCTATTCTCCTATGCATACCTAAGTACTTACTCAAAATTCTCTCAGAAGAAAATTAAAGGTCCCAAAAAACCGACGTGGTTTGCCATCTGTTTATAAGTAAAATTAATATATCTACTGGTTATTATTTTTCATAAAGTTTATTAATAGGAAAGGTAGATCAGCATAGGGTTAAATCTCATTCTTTACTCTAAAGTTCCTAGACCATGTTTAGCCTATTCTCCATCATCCTTTCTCTACCTCACCTGTTTCTCCAGTACCGTGTCCATCCAAACAGGACCAGACAAGACCTGCCCCCTCTCTTATATTGACGTATAGCATGTTCACAGATATAACGCTAGTATTTGAAAAATGTTGATGGACCAGTTAGGCTACTCAAGAGGGGGAGGGGATAAGATCCCCTCGGCACACTTTTATAGACTGAACTTGGCCAAGACAAAAAGACTCACCACAAAATCACCCTAGGATCAAGCTAATTTTCTCAGCCTCCAGTCACAGAGTATTACTCTTATTACACCAGCCTCTTCCCAGTCATTGCTACAAGGGTCTTTACTTTCTCTGCAAAATAAATAGCTTCAGAGTAGAAAGGTTTCCCCGTTTGAAAAGAAAATGAGGATGTTTGGGGCAACTTGACCTGATGCTTACTAGAGTTTCCTTCCCTTTCCCATGGAGGTAGTGTCTCCAGCTCAGATACTGAATGAACTACCACAAGGTGGCAGCCTTGGCCCAACATGTCCTTATCCACAGAATCCTCACATCCTGGGAAGGACCTTAAAAATTATTCCAATCCTTTTTACAAGAAAGGAAATGGGGGCTGGCTTTGACAGGTTCAGTAACATGGTGAGGGAAGGACAGAGCAGAGAGATTCAAACCCAGATCCCTTGTTCTCCACTGCCTCATTTCACTGCCTCCTCCCTTTGCTCATCAGACTTTCCTAAGCTCTAGCCAGGAGAGAAGCTACTTGAAGACAGTTCCTGCTCGGCTTCCTTCTGCTAACTTCAAGCTGAGAGGTCATTAACTGGAATGATGATGCTGATTCCATCGCAGGACCTCCTTTGGAGGCAGGACTAGGGAAGTGGGCTTTAGAGAAGCCTCAGGCACTTCAGCCTGCTGCTCTCTGCCTGACCCTCCCTCCTTCCCTCCACACCTGAGGCTCAGCTGGTTCTGCCACAACCTCAGGCAATGAAGGCACTGTGTTGAGCATGGTGACCCCCATAGAATACTGGTAGAAGGAAAAAGATCAGGAATTCCTAGTAAGCTCATCCTGCACCACCCAAAAAAGCACTTTTTCTGTCTACAAAAAAGTCCCTCTCTAAATAGCGACCTAACCCTGGCATCTGGGCTGAGAAATCTGGCAAATCTGGTTTGGACAGACTATCCTATAGTCCTAAACCAAGGCAACAAGACTCAGCTGTATCTATTCTGAGGGCCATGGCAGCGGCGCCATGACTCTCAGCAGGGAAAATGCCACCTGGGAGAAGAATCGCCACTTTAGGACATGGAGGCAGCCCCATCAAGCCAGACTAGGCAAGGTTTGGGAAGGGAGGGGGGAAGAAAAGGCAGACACTGAGTCCCAAGAACAGAAAGGTCTGAGGGAAAAGGACAACCAGGGCCTCTACTGCAGCTCTGAGCGTTGGTTGAACCTGGCAAGAAATGCTGTAGCAGGAAGTCATCTTCATTTATGGAATAAAAAAAAAATCAAAACTATTTGTCTTAAAAACAACTCCTTTGCTCAAAAAGATTCAGTGACTCCCCTATAACTCCCCTACTCCCAAAACTCTTATCTTCTCTCCTAGAATCAACAATAGGTATGGTTCTAAGGCAGAAGAGCAGTAGGGACCAGGCAAAGGGGGTGAAGTGACTTGCCCAGGGTCACCCAGCAATGAACTGTGTGGCTAGATTAGAACCCAGGCCCTCCTGGCTCCAGGCCTGGCTCTATGCCCCTCATTTATGAAATTTTGTGGTATATGTGAATAGGTGGAGGACTTAATCCTTTTCAAAACCTTTGCTGCCTATTATCTATGGAATGGGCAGGGTGGGCATCACCATTTCAAATGATAACGAAGAGGAAGCTTAAGAACCAGAATGATTCGAAGACCCACGTCCCAGGAAGTTTGTGGCTGAGCGGAGTCAGGATTCAAACCCAAGGCTCTGCCCTGGCCCCAGTCTCCACGGAGCAAGCAACCAGAGACAAGTGGAGTTGGGAAACTGCTTTTCACGTCTGGCACCAACTGGGACACAGTAGAGCTCTCCAGCCTGGGCCCCGTGTGTTCTGTGGCCAGGTCAGCAGCAGCGAGAGCCAGCTCAAGGCCAGGAAAGAATGGAGGGAGAAGGAAGCGAAATCCTGAGAGTCATGATCTTGGCCAGGGGCTCCCTCAGCTCCTCAGGCCTTTCTTCTATTCTATGGGCCCCTCGGTGCCTCTGTACTGCTTCAAGGCTTTGGGGAGGGCAAGGGTGAGAAGCGGAGCCCCCCTTAGAGGCTTGGGTTCTAAGGGGCTCATAGAGCCTCCGTTCTGCCTCCCTGGATGTCCTGTTCCCCTTCGTCCCGCTTTCGTCACTGAGGAACCTCTGGCTCATCCCTGGTCCAGATGGAGGAAGAAAGGGGTGGGGCGTAGTCAGATGTGCCAGTGAAGGTGAGGGAGGGTGAAGAAGAGGAGGACAGACACTGGACAAGGGCCCAGAACGCCAGGCCTGGTGGAGGAGGAGGGCCAAGGGCAGCGGCCCCATCTGGACTGCAGGGGAGGCAGATGGGAAGGTGGAGGCTGTGTCCGCGACGTTGGGTTCCTTGGGGAGGGGAAAGGCGCGGAGATGGAGAAGAGAAACAGCCAAAATAGCCTCGTCCTTTACTTGGGGTAAGGCTCAGCGACTCTGCCGAGCTCGTCATCCATGTTACTGGTATGTGAGGGGGGCCATGAAGGATGAGGCAGGCCTCCTGGAGGGAGGACCTCATTTTACACAAGAGAAGAGCCAGAGAGGGATCCAGGGCCCTTTTACCCTCCCCCAAAGGGAGCTCGAAACTGAGGAAGGGGCCAGGAAGGGCTGGGGTCACCAAGCGAGGGATGTGGCAGAGCGCTTCCATCTCCTCCTCGGCCACCTCTGTGAACAATAACAACCCTCCCTTCTGAGGGCGCAGCACTCGCTTCCTTCTAGGAAGTCCCTAAAGTTTGGGCCATACAGGTGGGAAATGAAGGCATCCAGAACCCTAGAAAGCCAGGCATTTGGGCCCTCAGCGGCTCCCCTCAGGGACAGGCTGGTACTCAATGGACGTGATGGTAGAAAAGAGTTCCATTGTTTTTCTGAAAGGCAAACCAGGGTGTTCCTGGGTCAGGGGACCAAGGTAGGACGGACCGTCAGGGAAGCTAATATTTCCCATTACCAAGAAGTTTAGGAAACGTCAGCTTTGGCCATTTTCCCATGAGCCTCCCACAAGACTGGCTTTGTTCCCCCACTCTGCCTCACAAAGGCCCGGGTTGGTTTGGGGGTAGAAGAGCCTGGAGAAAGACTAGGAAGAAGAGTTATAGTGGGATATGGGCCTCTTTTCTTCAGGCTAAACGTCCTTTATTAGACCAATCCTTGTGACGACTTGGCCCTCCGCTGGACATGCTTTGCTTTGTCAGTGCTGGGCTTCAGACCCAGACAAGATCTCAATGCTCTAAAGGCTTCCTGCCCTGAGCAGAATGCATTAGGGGCTGTCACAGAGCTTTTAAGACTCTTTCTCTGATCCCCATCTTCTGTATGCCACACTCATCTCTGTGCCGCTACCACCCCTTCTCTCATTTCTCTTGCTTTATGCCACTTATTCTGCCCTTGGAATCCCTCACCAGAGTCATTCTAGCCCTCTTGGCCCCCTCTTAGAATTCTCAGAGTACTTGGAGCCTCTCAAAAATGACCTAAGGCTAATGGATGTTTTTCTTTCACATTAGTACTGCCTAATTATCTGTATGGTTTTGTGAACAGGTACTTCTTTAGAGTCCTCGAACCACCACCATCACTTGTTTTTTAAAAACCCTTGCCTTTCTGTGAGGACTGCGTGAGAGCAGCAGGGGCTTCCATCAAGCAAAGCTTTGGAAATCCTGAAAGACCCCCAGTTTGCAAAGTCTGGGTAACCATAGCCTAGAAACAGCCAGACATGTAGCACTCTCCTCACATGAGACTTCAACCCCTCCTTTCCCTAAAAATTGCATGTTCTTCCAAGAAATTACTGATGCAGGAATTTTGTGCAGAAGCTTGGTAAAATGGCTACACATTGACATATTGATTTATCAGCCTATAGAAAACTCTGTTTAGAGCCACTGAGGTAATCTTAATCCACTGTTTCCATCCTGTGAATCATTGACTTCTATTGTGAATGATCTAAACCCCCTGCTTGATTCAAACTCTCTTTAAGTATGTACCTGAAATCAATAAACCTTTTCACTGATCAGCAAGAGGCCTGTGAGTCTGTCTGTAAATCTGTCTACAACCCTTCTGATTCCAACCTCATTCCTCTTACCCCATTCTGTGACCTACAAAATAACTTGTCAAACTGGCCTCTACACTTTTTGTCTTAAAATCTGAGATACTAAATATTGATACTAAGGCAGAAGAGCAGTAAGAGCTAGGCAATCGGGTCATACAGCTGGGAAGTATCTGAGGCTAGATTTGAACCCAGGACCTCCCATCTATAGGCTTGGCTCTCTTTCCACCAACCCTCCTAGCTGCCCCAACCACCACTCATTCTTGAGGGTGCTCCTGGGAAAGCTAATTTTTGTTTTCTCCAAGGTCAGGAATTCCAGTTCCCAGTTCACCATTTAATACCTCCTTTCCTTCTCTTCCTCTCCCAGCCCTTCACAATAGTTTCAGTACTATTTATGGTCCATATTTAGTATGTGAAGAACTTTCCTCATTTGGGCTCCATCCTGATCTCTAACCTGCCCCAGAAGAACTGAGTGGCCCCAGGGAAACTGAGGGCAGGGCTTCCCACCTACCAAGTGTGACACAGATAGCATCCCAAGAGGTCCTGGGTAAAGGTTCTGGCACTCCAGGCAGATCAGTCTCCTGCAAACTTTGGAGAAGAGTGTTGGGGCAAACATGCCTGCCATGGCCAGGAGATGAGTGTTGGGTCCCACACAAAGATGGGATTCTGAGAGCTCAGCCTCTTGGTCTGGCCCGTCCTTGATGATGCTCAAGCCCTGGAGGCTCAGATCAGCTTCGAAAGACATATCCAGGTCAAGCAGATTGGGTCACTGGCCCTAGAGTCATGGTGGCTCTAATTTGGCTGGCCAGCCACTTCCCAGAGCGAAAGGTCTTGTGCTTTCTGCAAAAGGGGCTTCTTAGCAAGCACATCAAAGATCTAGAATCTCAAAGAATAAAAACAACACTTCTTAGACTAAGAAATAATAAGTAAAGGCAAGAAGTAGGAATTGGGGGCTGGAGTGAAGTGAAACCCGAGATTTGAACCCATCTGGGGCCATTTAAGTTGTCAGTTCCATACTTCCTTTCTGGAACTTTATTATCAAGTTTGAGAAGCTTAAGTACTATCCACACTAACAGAGACCTCCCTTGCTTCTGAGAAGAAGAGAAAAAGAGCCCCAAACTTGTGACGAAAAGACCTGGTAGATTCAATCTCATCTTAGCTCCTGTTCAGCCATGTGCCCTTAGGCAAGTCCCCTTTGGATCTCAGCTTCCTCATCCACAGAAGGGAAGGGGGTCAGACTACAGGACTTCAAGCTCCACCATTTTTTATTTTCAGAGAAGACCTCAAAGGTCAGTCACCATGCGAGAAAGGAGTGCTAATGGAGAAGGGAGTGGAAATTAGAAGAGAGAAGTTTTTCCTTCCAAGTTCCTAGGAAAAGGCTTATTCAGTTTTGCTGTGTATGCCTTTAAAAAAACCCCAACTTTTATTTTTTCCATATTATTCATTTTTGGAAGTGAATAATCTTAAAGAACCAAAAACACTAAAACACTGTATATGCCTTTAAGGACTGCTTACCCTGATTAAATTTTGTTTTGTTCTCCCATTCTTCTACTTCCTAAAATCTGAGATTCTGGTACATTGTTTGCAAAGTCTGAACTAGATGAGTGCATCACAGACATTCCCGCCATCATGGTTCTGTGTTGGGTACCTTGACTTCCCCCACCCTCCATCCCTGGCTTACCTCTCACAGACAGAAGAGCAGTACAGAACTGACCCCTGCTGACTGGCTGTTAAACCTCTGTTCAGAGTGGCGGGTTCCCCCTCTCACCATGCAGAGACCCCATAAACACCAGGAGCATCAGGAGGTCTTAGGAATCATCTAGCCCATCTCTTCATTTTCCAGATGAAAGCCTGAGACCAGGGAATTGAGGGAGGAAAAAGCAGAAGTGGCATTTCAAAATGGATCCTCTCATTTCCAGTCGAATGCTCATTCTATTAAAAAAGTTTTCTTTCAAACTCTCCCACTGTGCTTCTCTATTTTTCTATAGGCTAACTGTGCACAAGGAGGGAGGCTCTGGCTGGCTCTGGTCCATGACAGTGGTACTTCCTTCTCCCTTACCCACTGCAATAAAACAAGCATTAATTAAGCATCCCTTCTATCCAAATGACCAAATTCTATAGCTTTTACCCATCAGTGCTTAATTTAAGGGACTCTCAATAAGGTAGAATTGTTTATATTCCTATCTGGAAAGATGATATTTGTAACTCTTAAGGTTTTTATTGTTACTATAGTAGTTAGAAGTATGTGTAAACAGATGGTGTGGGAGTAATCTATTTAGGATGACATGCAAAAAAAAAGGATGAAGAAGAGGATTGTACCAAGAGAAGTGAAGAGAGGTAAAATGGGGTAAATTATATCACCTAAAGAGATGCAAAAAAAAAAAAAAGAGGATGAGGGTGGTGATAAGCAATGTTTAAACCTTACCTTCACTGTAATTGGCTCTGAGAGGGAATAACAACCAGACTCATTGGGATATAGAATCCCATCTTATCCTGTAGAGAAGTAGAAGAGGAATAAGGATGATGGTGGGGAGGTGGCTAATATAAGGGAGAAGGAATGGGAAAGGTGATGAAAAGCAAAACACCTGTGTGGAGGGACAGAGTAAAAGGAGAATTAAAGATTGCAAGATTAAAAGGGGGAAAACAAGGTAGAAAACAACACAATTGGTCATCATAACTATGAACATCAATGGGAAGAACTCACTCATAAAATGGAAATGGATGGCATAGTGGTTAAAAAACAAAATCCTATAATAGGTTGTTTATAAGAAACACATTTGAGGCAGGGAGACATACACAGAGTAAAGGTAAGAGGATGGAGCAGAACCAATGTTTTTGTGTGCAAAAATTAATTAGTTAATTTAGAATATTTTTCCATGGTTACAAGAATCATGTTCTTTCCCTCCCCTCCTCCCAACCCCTTCCCATAGCCAATGCACAATTCCACTGGGTTTTACATGTGCCACTGATCAAGACCTATTTCCATATTATTGATATTTGCACTCCGTGATCATTTAGAGTCTACATCCCCAATCATATCCCCATTGACCCATGTGATCAAGCAGCTGTTTTTCTCCTGTGTTTCTGCTCCCACAGTTCTTCCTCTGGATGTAGATAGTGTTCTTTCTCATACATCCCTCCAGGTTGTTCAGGATCACTGCATTGCCACTAATGGAGAAGTCCATTACATTTGATTGTACCACAGTGTGTCAGTCTCTGTGTACAATGTTCTCCTGGTTCTGCTCCTCTCACTCTGCATCACTTCTTGGAGGTTGTTCCAGACTCCATGGAATTCCTCCACTTTATTATTCCTTTTAGCACAATAGTATTCCATCACCAACATATACCACAATTTGTTCAGCCATTTCCCAATTGAAGGGCATCCCCTCATTTTCCAATTTTTGGCCACTACAAAGAGCACAGCTATGACTATTCTTGTACAAGTCTTTTTCCTTATTATCTCTTTGGGGTACAAACCCAGCAGTGCTATGGCTGGATCAAAGGGTAGACATTCTTTTATCGCCCTTTGGGCATAGATCCAAATTGCCCTCCAGAATGGTTGGATCAGTTCACAACTCCACCAGCAATGAATTAATGTCCCTACTTTGCCACATCCCCTCCAGCATTCATTACTTCCCTTTGCTGTCATGTTAGCCAATCTTGGAGCAGAACCTATTGGGTTTTAACTGAGTTTTAAAAAAGCAAGAAAAGCAATCATAATTTCAGACAAAGCTAAAACCAAGTTTAGGAAACAAAAAGTAGGCCAGTTTAACAAGAACACTATGTATATGAAAATATAGCAGGCTAAAGAGTTTGTATTTGGTACTAGAACTATTAGGGAATCAGGAGCAGCTAGGTGGCACAGTACATTTAGAACAAGACCTGGAGTCAGGAGGCCCTGGGTTCAAATGTGACCTCCAATACTTCCTAGCTGTGTGATTCTGGGCAAGCCACTTAACCCCAAAATGCCTAGTTGTTGCCTTTTTGTCTTAGACATATTACTAAGGCAGAAAGTAAGACTTAAAAACAAGCAAGCAAAAACCTTTGGGGCAGCTAGGGAGCACAGTAGATAAAGCCCCAGCCCTGGGTTGGGAGGCTCTGGGTTCAAGTACCACCCTCAGACACTTCCTAGCTGTGTGACTCTGGGCAAGTCTCCATGGCCCAGCCTTTACAGCTACTATTGATTCTAAGAGAGAGGTAAGGGTTTGGAGGGGGGTAGTTTTCAACAGGATGAGACTGGCGGGGAAGAGGAAGGAAGGACCACCCTCAGCATCTCTATGGTCAGCCCAGAACCTCAGGCAGGCAGGCTTGGGGTGGGAAGGGAAGAGCCCAGAATGGAGCTCGAAGCTCACACTAGAGAATCTGACTGAGCGGAGGATGTAACTGGGGATGCCGCTGGGCCCCGTCTCACAATCATGTGTTTTAAATGTAACACAAAATGTCTAGGACCCCAAAGAAAGCCAGTTACATTGAAAGACAATTCTCGAAATAGGAAGAAAGGAAAACAAGCTCGCGGCCCCGCTGTTTTCCCCAGGGTGCTGGTGCTCGCTGCGCTCCTGAATCAGCAGATCCGGCTAGGTCACGCTTTACAGGCTTCCGTCACCAGAAGAATTCTCCATGAGAAGAGGGATGGAGCCTTCACTTTTCTGGCATTCCCGGCACGGAGGAGGGGCTCAATAAACGTTTTTTGGATAAATGAATGGTTGCAGACTGGTTTTAAGAAGAAGCGCCATGGGGCAGGGGAAAGACTGGGGTTGGGACCGGCTTCCAGGCCTGCCTTTCCTCCTACCCCTTGGGTGCTTGGGGGAGGGGGGTGTCTTAGCCCTCCTGGGCCTCAGCTTCTCTCGGGCTCTATGGCCCCTCGGGGGCTTTCCAGCTCTAGAGGCTTAAGTCCATGAATCTGTTTTGGAGGGACGGTATAGAGGGGGCAGGGATGCCCCGAAGAGTAGAGGAGCCAGAATTCACCTCTCAGGGCTTTTGTCCTTCCGGGGCTCGGGGGTTGGGAGGCTTGGAAGCGGGACTTCCTTCTAGGCTAAGAGCGCTCTTCCCAGGCTCCCGGGGAGCTTTGGCGCCTCCTCTGAAGAGGATCCCGACTCACCGGAAGGAAGAAGAAGCCGCCCAGCACGGCACCCGCCTATCAGAGCCGACTTTGCCACTTCCTCCTCGCAGCTCCTGTTCCCTTCCTGGGCGCCCTAGATCAGAGCAGTGATAGAAAACGTCCGCTCCAGCAGCCCAAAGTGCTTTCATCGCGCACCCACGGCCCAAGTGCCCTGAGCTGAAAGGATGGAAACCAAGCCCAAAAGGGAGCCCGAGGCCCCTGGCCCCCGTGCGCCTCTGAGAGGTCCAAAGCCCAGAGACTGGGTGGCAGCCGCAAGCTTCTGGCTAGTCAGCATCCACCGGCCTTCCCTCAAGCCAACAGCTGGGCCCCAGCTTGGCCACATGCTTTGCTATTTCCAGGCCACTTATTGTTCTTCAGAGAATCAGAGCCTCCGAGCTGTAAAGAGCCCCTGACTAACAGAGCCAAGCCGGGCCCAAGGCACACATGGCCACCGTCCCCCTAACAAGTCACTCAGCACTGGGGAATCCCAGGACGTGGCTTCAAATCCCATACTCCCTCTGTAACCCTGGGCAAGCAGGCCAGGGACTCTGATCTCTGCAGGCCTCGCTCCCCTCACCTGTAAAAGGAGGGGTTTGAACAACACGGCCTCTGAGGTCCCCATTCAGCTCTAGAAGGAAGCTCCTACGACCCCCGGTGATGGGGCCCTTATTACTTAACAAGGTAGCCTGTTCTACTTGAACCAGAATGCCTTAGAGCTGAACTAGCGAGAACAACTATATATACACAAAATTTTGCACACTCTTTCCTTAGACCACCCCTAAGAGAAACATTACCCTCATTGTCTACAACATATGTCAGTATATGTCATCTATCAATAACCATCATTAACCTCATTTTACAGATGAGGAATCTGAGTGGCCTTGGATCACACAAATAGGCCCAACGTAGAATTTGAACCCAGGGCTCCTAACCCCAAGTCCACTCACATCCCTATGGTTCTTCGGGGGTTTACAAAGCACTTTCTTGACCATTTTACAAAAGAGGAAACCAAGACTCAGAAGATCAAGTGACTCAGCCAACCTGATGTCAAAACTAGGATTCCAAAGCTTTTCAGCCCAGTGCCTTCTGCTCTACTCCCAGGGCTCTCAGGCGATCTGGATGTAGAAAACAATGGAAAGTATAATGGACTTCTGAGCAACTCTCAGGCTTACCTGGCGATGGCCATGCCCATGGAGTGAGAGAGAAGGATGATGGAGAGGAGGGGGCGTGTGAATTGGCCAGAGAGCTTGTGAATTGGTTCTGGCTTTTGGCATAGCTCCAAACCAAGGTCACAAGGACCAGGAGCAGGAGGTCTGTAGGCAGTGGGTTAAGGAATCCAGACTCATTTAAAAATTTTATCTTGTTTCTCTAAGCCCATGATGGTGAACCTATGACATGCGTGTCAGCACTGACACACATAACCATTTTTGATGACACAAGGCCAGATGTAGGCTCGGCATGCCTCGGGGGCTGGTCTGGGGAGCTGCGCCCTGGCCTGGGCTGGGGAAGGGCTGCTCCACAGGCTGGCTACAGGGATGGGGAGGAGGAAGGTGAATGGAAGGAGGGCCCTGGCCAGTAGGCTGGGGAGGGGCAGGGCTGAGTCAGTAGAAAACTGGAAGGGGCTCCCCCAGCCCACATTCAATGGAGGAGTGCCTGGAACCCATTACCAGACACTTTTAGCACCCTGAGAAATATAGCAATGACTTTACTCACAATTTTTCCTTCTACCTACTTTTGTGAGACCTTATTCTCAGTGTTCAATAATATCAAAACCAACAAAAGAAGCAGATTGACAGATGAAGCTAGTAGCACTTGCTTGGACTTGAAGCATTCAAAATACCAACCTTCAATTGAAGATTTAGCCAATGAAATTCAGCAACAAAAAAGACACTAATAGGCAGATTAGTTAAAGAATTCCCCCTTCCCCCTCACTTATCTTAGTTCATGGCACCCCACACAAGTTAAATAATATCAAGACCAGCAAAAACTGACAAATGAACAAAGAAGTCACTAAGCAGGTAAGTTAAATAATTAGTTTTTGGTTTATTAAATATAATTATACATTACAATTATACATTTTTATTATTTAAACAATAAATATTGTGAAATTGTGGGGTTTTTCCCAAAGTGGCACATCAACTGAGTTATGCTTATTTTTTTGGCAAATTTTGACACATCAAGCTCAAAAGGTCAGTGCTCTAAGCAGATCTGTTTGGAGGTCATCACTGAGTAAATCCAACAAGATATGTAGAGGGAGTCAGGGTCACTTCCCCCAGCCTTGCCCCCCAGGTCTGCTAGACACCTTCATGAGGTTTCCTCTAGGGGCTGTGTCCTCAATTCCTCCCTTTTGTAAACTATAATGAAACAAACAGTGATGGCTCCCTTCCTCCTCCTCCTCCACCCTCTTCCCACTGCCCACCCAAAAAGGTTTCACAGGATGGCTATTTTTTTGCTATTTCCAGTGAAATGTAACAGGCCAGTGTCCAGCATTAGGTTGGTCCAATGTTTAATCTAAAATGATGTTCATTGGAGGTGTGAACACCCTTCAGAATTAGCTATTGCTTTGCTAGCAAACTGATTTGGTGCAAGCCATGCATTGCCTTTTTTTTTATCAGAAGTATAAGGATGATATGAGAAATTAAGTCTTGTTTTTTAGTTTACAGATAAGAAGTCAAGAAGCTGGCTTGAGAAAGAATTGGAGTTTCAAACAGAGCTGAAACAGGGTGTCAGTTTTAAGTAACAGTTTTTCTGTGACAGTTGCTTTCTGGGTGTGGCATTTGGCAGAATTAGACTCTCTCTGAGGGCTTGAAGGAGGTAACATCTTTTTTTTTTCTTCTCTCTCTCACTGTTTGAGGTAGAAGGAAAGGAAGGAAAGACCTGAAGGAGCTAAGTGTTTTCCTTTCCCAACTTAGGAAACACTAGTGACTCTCTATTGCTGTTTTTATAGATTGTTTTAACTCTGAGAAGACCAAAGAAAGACCTAGTCTTTGTTTTGGACTCTGAGTCTGCTAAGGTTCAGAGTCTTAACTTGATTCTTGCTGAGGCTCAGCCTGCTAGCCTTTGTTATTTTTATAACTTGGAGGGGAAGTTAAGAATTATAAGGATAATAATGTTAGTTTATTTAGAATAGTAAAAATTTGGGTTAGTCAGATCAGGGAGGATCAGTGAAGCCTGTGGAAACAGAAGAAGCAGTTCCTCGTAGAACCAGTTTATTTGGTGTGGTTTATTTGGGGGGAGTTAGAAATTCTTTTTATTCTTATATTTTCCTTATATCTTTATATTTTCAATAAATATTTTATTTTTTATAACAAGAGTCTATTTAGCATCCTTATGCCTGGACCTGAAGTTCACTTATGAGCTTCACTTCAATTATATAAACTGAAGATACTTTATAAGCACAGCAAGTAGAGTATCTAAATCAATTTATAAATAATAATCAATTCATTGCCTATTATTTTTACAGAGGTCATTGTAGAAATTACAGACAAGTCACAGGATGTGTGACCTTCTAAACATGAAAATAGTCAACATTTCAGAAAGTTAATTTTGTGAATCAGGCCAACACACCAGGACCTAACATCATGTAGATTTCTTTATTCCTGAAGCAGCTGGGGAGAAGAGATTCTAAAATGTGCAGATTCTGGAACTTAGCTCAAATGAAGGACAATTACCTTTCTGGCAAGGACCTCAGGCCATAGGATAGAAGTATCCCATAGGCTAGCAGAGTCTTCTGGCATAGGCTGTCCTTGAAATAGACTATTCATAAATGTTTGTCTGAGCTTGGAAAAGCTTGTAAAAAAATGACCAGGAAAGGTGAGCTAGAGGAAGTCCTTTTGATTCTCCAGTGCTTCCTGGCAGGTGGACATCTGTGCCACCAGAAGCTACTGAACAGAGAATGTTCATTGACAGATGCACAGCATGGTGATGGGTTTATGTAACACCGGATGGATCTTCAGAAGGGGCAGAATGACAGATAGACAGTGATCCCTATCAACTTGATCCTTATGGTTTTGTAGGTGGGCAGAACACTCCCGAGAAGCTGAAAAACTGTTGTTAATTATAAAATGAAACGTGCCTTCGTCTCCAATCTCCTGGCCCCCTTCCAATCCCTTCTCTCATCTCAGACTGTTGTGCCTGGTGCCTTGTGCTACTACACCATGGAGTAAGTCTCTGAGAAGCTTTTCTCCTGCAAAGGAGAGTGCCATTTGCCAATGCCTTTGCTGCCTTCCACTTGGGCTGGGGGTAGTTTTCCTCATTCAACACCATCTTCTTCCTCTTCCCAGTTTCAAACCATTTCTTCCCATTGGCCATAGGGCTACAGTGGAAGAATGATATTTGTGGAAGAATTGATATTTGGATGATTTTGATATGGAGGATACCAACAGTGAAGCCATTCACACCATCCCTGGTATACTTGTAGTCAAGGGATTTAGCTGTGTGACAGCAGCACAAGAGGATGTTGGCATCCCTGGGTGCCTCTGTCTGAAGTAGGGTGTGTGGAGGAGGGTAATGGAAGACGTTCAGAAGGGCACATTTTCTTCCCAAGGGCTCCTTACATGGGGCTATTTTCTCCAATATCCTAAAGTTCTCTTTCACAGAAAGAAACCCAGTCTGTCTCCCCCCTTCTTCCCCCCCACCCCCCAACTCTTTAGAACACACAGAGGTTTGGGACTGGTTCATGTGGACTGTTCCTACTCCTATACCATATTTCCTTTTGCACAGAGAAAAGAGGTCCTAGGAAGAAGCAGGGAATAGGAATGCAGAGGAAAGTCAGTGTAGCTCTGTATTTTCCTGATTTCTAAAAAGACAGCATTGTCAGGGAATGACAGAAGGGGGCAGAAAGGACCATAGCTGCACTTGCGCCAGCTGGATACTTTAGGACTTGAATACTGCTTTCTATGTCCAACAATCCTAGGAAAACAAAATGGCCTGTGAGAGCCATCCAGCTTTTTGAGCCTTAAATCCTAGAGGTCTCTTATCTAGAGTGGGCTTCTGGGAGAGAAGTCAGATTCCAGAAATGTGTTTGCCCTTCCACTCTAGTCTCATGATGCAGAGCTAGACAAGTCACTTTAACTTCTCTGGTTTCCATTCCTCTGCAAAATAGGGGAAGGGGTTTAGACTAGAAGATCTACAAGACCCCTCCCAGCTCTGGCTAATATCATCCCATGATCCCTGCCACCAGGATTTGGGTAGGTATGGAGAAAGACCAAGGAAGGCTGAATAAGCATTGGAACTCAAACTTCAAGATGCCAGTTCTGATCCCATTGTGTTTGGAGCTCCAGTGAGGCCAGCATCAGCTGAAAGCAGAAAGAAGGAAGAGGGAAGGCAAAACCAGTAGTGTCCTACTTTACAAACTGCTTTTCTTGCTTTTCAAGGTTTCGTCAACTACCTTATAGGGTACATAGTGCAGATCTCATCATCTCCATTTTTACAGATCAGGAAACTGAGCCTCAGTGACTTGCCCAATGTCATGCAACTAGAAAGTGGGAGAGTGGAGGGGTAGAGAGCCAGATTTGGAATCAGGGGCCCTGGTTCAAATATTAGCTCTGCTACTTGTTGCCTTAGTGAGTTTGAGAGAGAGACTGAATTTCTCTGGGACTTCCGTTTCCTCATTTGTTAAATGTAGAGGTTGGCTAGATGAATTCTTAGGTCTCTTCCAGGTCTAAGTTTATGATTCTCTGAGAAGGGAATTGCATCTAGAGTCTTCTGGTTCCTAATTGATTGCCCTTCCTTCCTTACCATACTGCCTTAAGGTCTAAATGATGGAGGTCTGAGGCCAAGTTCCTCATTTGCTTATCCCCAAATCTGCCCAAGTGGCACTAGTCTTCCAGTCCCAAGTCCCAGAGAGCAGACTAGAGGTCCCGCTAGGTTGGTGTGGCGCCTCTCCCCTGCATCCAAGGACGCCTTTATTGCCTGCCCCACGGGCTAAAAGTGCTAGCTGGGTCCTGAGGTTCCATCTTCTGACTCCAAATGCAGTGCTCTTTCTGCTCTTCCACACTGCCCCGTGACACAGAAGTAGCTTGATTTTATTTCTTAAGGGCTCAGGTCTATGCGCCAGGTGGATTACAGTTTTCCCAGGACCATCATTTCAGACCAAAACAGCAATTCTCCAAGCCCAAGCCACAGAAACACCCAAGCTTTGAGCCCGTCGGGGTGCTCCCAGGCTAAAACTCCCGGGAGAACAGAAGAGGAACCAAAACGAGTGAAACGTGCTTTGTGGTTACTACTTCCCGAGAAAGGCAAGCCCTTCAAGACACTGGAGTTAACGCACTCGGTGCTCAATAGCAATTTAAGTGGGATGGAAAGGATGGAAAGGGAGGAGTCCCGTGGTTTGGTTCTGAGTCTTCTCCTCACCAATCGCTCCCTTCCCGCTTTAGGCTCTTTCCCCCCTGGTTTTTTGGAGCTCAGAAGTAATCAGGATTCTTGTGTTATTCAGGCGTGGAATCTAGGGAGCGGGCTGGGAGGGAGTCGGAGGGAGAAGCAGCCGACGTCCCGCCCAGTGCCCGCGTCTTTTCCACACTTCCTTTTTTCAGTCCCGGTGAAAGCTTTAGAGGAATCTGATTTTGCCCAGAGGCCGGTGATCCGGGCGGCCTCAAGCAATTCCGCCCCGCCCTGCCCTGCCTAGTGGTCCTCTTCCTCCAAATGGAATGGGGCGCGGGAGAGACTTGCGGGAATCGGGTTTCGCTCTCGGAAGGGCCTTGGACATGGTTCCGGCAAACCAGCCCCATTCTTACCTTACGGATCGGAATACCAGGGCTCCCGAGTATTCGGGTCACGCTCGGGCAAACTCTCCAGGCTAATCCCTAGTTTTCGGTGTCTAGATGTCCCGGGTCTTCCTTTGTCCCAGGGCCCCTGGGGCCATCCGAAATTGATTGGCCGCGGGGCGCCCCCTATCTCCTAGTCTTTACAAAGCGGCATCACTAACTAATAGGCGATTCGGCGTTCCTTACGAGGCCAGCCTGCAGTGACGGAAGGGCCGTTAGGAGGAAGACAGGAAGCCCGGCGAGGGCAATTTGGGCTCTTCAAGTTCCTGACGGGCAGAAATGGGGCCGAATCTCCAGTAGCGGTAGCGGCTGCACTAGGTTCTCTCTGGTTTGCTTACTGAGGAAGCCTGTGGAGTCCCAGCACCGTCCATACATATCCTTCCCATCTGAGGCGCCCCAGAAACCTCCATTTACCCGGCGGGCTCTAGACGTAGCCGGTAGCCTGTCCCCTCGGGGCTCTGCTGCCCTTCTGAGCTCCCTCCCCAGGACCCGGCATCCTGGCCGCAGGGGCAGATGGGAGTTAGAGCTAGGGAACCCCCAAGGAAAGGCAGGGGATAAAGGGTCGCGCGGAGGAGCATTTAAAGAGCTCAGTGGCCGCCTCCAGGCGTGACGAACCTCCTGGAAGTCCCGAAGCAGCACGAGCAAGGGTTTCCTTATCTGCAAGATGACTGGACTAGCTCTCTAAGCCTCCTTCCAGCTCTTAAGATCCCGTGATTTCTGGCCCAATGGATGCAGCTTCCTGGGGAATAGAGGAGTCGTTCTTGCTCTTTCCCACAGCCCTCAACTTATTCCTCCCTTTTCCAGAACTTGGGGGTTTCGTTTACATTCTACAATTTAGTCATTAATGATGTACTAACACACTGCATTTAGGTTTTGTTTGCCCACTTCTGAGCATGGACTAGTGCTACAGGAATCAAATAGCGAGGGGGAGCCATGACTGGAGTTAAGGATTGCGAATTTGTTTTTTAAAAATGCTAGTTTTTGATTTTGGGTCCCTGGTAGTGGGCACTTGAACATTTAAGTTCATCAATTAACCAATAAAAACCACCTTTTCACGGGCAAAACACAACTACGAGTCCCATACATTTAGGACGATCCCTTCCTTCAATGAACAATGTAGTTGGAGAAACAACATAATTTATCCAAGTGGCTCAGTGGATGGAGAGCCAGGCTTAGAGAGGGGTTCAAATTTGGCCCGACACTTCTGGTAACCCCCACTGCCTGATCCTTGGAGTTGTTACTAAGGCTGAATAAGAGTATAAAAGGTGCCGAGCTAATGTCCAAGGTTCCATCAAGCTCATAAAGTCCTCCAGATTTCCATTTCTGAGAGATCTGATAAAAGCTGTGCCAGTGGCATGTTGGATGCCAGACAAAGACTGGGAAAGCATTTGGGCTGTTGTGGAGGGTATAGTAGTTGTGATAGCCATGCGTGAGGTTCTACCATTAGAATCGTTGATAAGCATATAGCCAAGTAACACAATTTGCAAGTTGGATAGAAATCTAACTCCCTTAACTGAGCTGTCATAAAAAACCTGAAAAACTTGACTCATAGATACCTTGGGGGAAGGGGGGAGGGAGGAAGAAATGGACTCGGAGGGGAACAGAATGAACATCATTTCCAACTAGAGAAGAAAACTGATTCCATAAGCAAAATTGAAGTGACACATTTTAGACAGTTTTTAATTCTTACAAATTAAGAGAAAACCACATACAAATGTACAAATGTAATCCAAACTTTCACTTAAAAAAGGCACCACCATTACTACACTGGCGTTCTCCAGAAGTTCAGACTCAGAACTGTTTTCCAGTGTTCTCAATGGCAGTAATAATACTAAAAGGCTAACAGAAATAAAAACACATGTTGAAGCCCACACCAACCACAGTTCAGTAATAGTTTGCAGAATGCCTTAACACACACACGGAAAACATCTTTTGTTTTCAAGTACATCATCTAGTCAGTTTTTAAATTTTATGTTTATTGTAAATTTTTGCTAGAGATGGAATGTTGCTAGCAATAGAAGTAAAAATCTGTCATGGGTCTAATTTCTTAAAAATCCTGGGTAGAAGGAAAAGGAAATGCTTGATCATCGATCATTCTGGGTTTAAACGCTTTAAAACAAATTACATATACATTTTCTTGCCAATTGTTTTACAATATTTTCAAGCACAACCCATTGAAATCTGACAAATTTTAACTTTTAAAAAAACAACTGTAGTTCACAGTTCATTCTGTTATTAACCTAAGACAAGCAAGTATTTCTGTATGTATAGCAAAACAGGCTGGTTTGTGCCCAGAATCAAAGACATCAGGTCTAATCTGATCCAAGTAGAGTAAAAGTTGATGAGCTGACAGTCACTCTCTTTTTTGGACACTGAAGGCTACTGGAGAAGAAGTACAGTGGTAGGAGCGCTGTAACTACAGTCAAGTTATATGACCTTTCTGTGTCTCTTGGGCAAAATTGAGGTAACAGTTGCATTAATGTACCTCATAGGGTTGCTGTAAGAAAAATGCTTTGTAAACTTTAAAGCACTATAGAAAAGTGAAAATACACCCTAAAATCCCATGAGTTTTTTTAAGCTGCCATTCTCACTAACAATTCATATTGTGCTTAATCTAGCCCTTCATTTTACCAAGGGCAATTACATGATTTTATTTCCCAATATATCATCAAGCCTATTAGCTATCTTATAAACATAACATTTATTGAATATTATTCATTGAATTCACTGATAAAAACAGGTGAAGCCAGAGTCTTGTTGCTAGAGTTCTTCCTCTAGGACAACTGATATATCTAATGAGATTAGCACTCATATTTTTTCACCTTGTCCACAAGTTTCAAAATCAGACTGTCAAAAGACTTGCAGAAACCCAGGTATGGTACAGAATTCCCTAGTTGTAGTAATATTAAAAAAATGGGAGATGAAACTTGTTTGGGAAGACATTCTTAACAAACCCATGCTGGCTCCTAGTCTCCACTATCACACTACAATCTATTCCTTTTTCAGCTATGGAAGAAAGCAAAAAAAATGCATTTCCTTTTGGCAATAATAATCCCCCCATCCCAAGTCTTTTTAAAAGACAGACTGATATTTAAAGCTTAAAAGACAGCTATAGGGGGCAGCTGGGTAGCTCAGTGGATTGAGAGCCAGGCCTAGAGATGGGAGGTCCTAGGTTCAAATCTGGACCCAGCCACTTCCTAGCTGTGTGACCCTGGGCAAGTCACTTGACCCCCATTGCTTAGCCCTTACCACTCTTCTGCCTTGGAGTCAATACACAGTATTGACTCCAAGACAGAAGGTAAGGGTTAAAAAAAAAAAGACAGCTATATTCAGATAGTTCAATATTGTGAATGAGCCACTAAAAACTGTTATATGTTTATATATATATAAAAATAAATGTTATATATAACATTTTTTCTTACTCATTAATCCCCAATACTCTTGAGAAGCTTAACTAAAGAACTGAATGAGTGAAATGCTGTCAAAATTGCAAATTTAACTTAAATTCAGAGACTTTGGAGTTGATATTGTAAAAATTTTTACTAGTATTCCTATCTCTGATG
This sequence comes from Monodelphis domestica, assembly GCF_027887165.1. NCBI lineage: Eukaryota > Metazoa > Chordata > Mammalia > Didelphimorphia > Didelphidae > Monodelphis > Monodelphis domestica. The sequence continues at coordinate 202,421,409 of NC_077231.1, forward strand.
AATCGGTTTTAAAAAAAGAGTTGAGATGGGGGCAGCTGGGTAGCTCAGTGGATTGAGAGCCAGGCCTAGAGATGGGAGGTCCTAGGTTCTAATCTGGCCTCAGACACTTCCCAGCTGTGTGACCCTGGGCAAGTCACTTGACCCCCATTGCCTAGCCCTTACGGCTCTTCTGCCTTGGAGCCAAGACACAGTATTGACTCCAAGACGGAAGGTAAGGGTTTAAAAAAAAAAAAAGAGTTGAGGAAGCTTTTATGGGTTTCTTTGGTGATTCATAAGACAGAAGGGAAATAAGGAGATAAATTACCAAATGAGTCCGCAATTTCCTGTCTTTAAGTTACAAACCTATGCCAGAAACTGAAAAAGGATTATGAAATTAGTATATGGTTTTGCAATCCTATGGATTTTCATTTCTGAGGCCCCTCGCAAAGTGAAAAACAAAATAAAACAAACCCAAACAAATAAAACCTACCCTAGTTTATTAAAAAGATAACACACTTTTCTTCAAAGAAATTCTAGAGAGCAATATCCATGGCAGACAATTTACAAAAACCTGAAATGCATGTAAGCCAAAGTTGATGACTTTTTCGTTGAGGAAGATGACAACAACACTTTCTTTTTCTAGCTTTCATTTTGTTTGGAGTGTGGAATATGTCCTTTTTCAGACTAACAACAGGAGTCCTATTCTCCAAAAATCCACAAAATATTCACTCCTGAAAGACCAAGATTAACCCTCCTGTAAAGAAAAAAAGAGTTTCAGTGGCTTCTTATTCGGGCTATATCTGTCTCTTTTTAGAACTATAATAATTTTTTGACATTTTTTTATTTGGTCAATTTCAAACATTATTCCTTTGTTACAAAAATAATTTTCTACCCCCCCCCCCAATTCCTGTAGCTGACGCAAAATTCCACTGGGTATTGCATGTGTCCTTGATCAGAACCCATTTCCATGTTGTTGGTATTTGCACTAGGATGTTCATTTAAGAACTATAATAATTTTGATAACCAGAAGTACTACTGAAATGTGAGCTGCTATTATAATGATGAACAATACTTAGAAATACCAATCTGATGGTATAAAGTAGAATTTCAATTACTTAATTTGCTTTTCTCTATTAGTGACTTAGAACATTTTTTAAAATGGATTATTGATAGAACAGATTTCTTACTCTGAAAAAACTTCCTATCATTTGGCAATTTTTCAAGTAGGGAATGGCTCACATCTTTATAAATTCGAATCAGTTCCCAGTACATCTTAGAAATGAGACCTTTATCAGAGAAACTTGATGAACACATTCTCCATTCACCTGTGGAGTAAGACTACCAGGGAATTTATCACCACCCTCCTCCCCTCACTGACTGACAGGATTTCATTCTCTCTAGAAATACATCATCCTGTGAGATGAAGTCAATTCTGAAACTCACACCTCCTCAGATCATTTCCCACCCTGCCTGAAGGACTTCATTCCCCCATCTTGGGTCGTTCTTTCCCCCTTTCTCCTCCAGTTTGCCAGTTTCTTTTTATGCACTGTCTTCTTCTACACACTGGAGAGCTCCTTTGAAGGCAGGGAGTTGTACTTTTCTTTGAATCTTCAGTGCCTAGCAAAGTGCCTGGCACATAGCATGTGCTTAATGTTTACTGATTATTAAATGCCTACCTGGTTCTCTTCTAATTTTAGATGCACTATTTGCACAAATATTTTTATGTAATCGTAACTGTCCATTTTGTCTTCTGTGATCGTCTGTATCTTATTTGGTCACAAACCCATCATTTACTCAACAACCATTTTTTCCTTGTTCTAAATTATTTTATGTCACTCTTTACATCTAAAGTCATATATCCATTTGGAATTTAACTTAAGTTTATGCCCAGTTTCTGCCAAAATGCATTCCAGTTTTCCCAACAATATTTACTGAATACCAAGTTCCTGCCCCAATAGTCAGGATCACTGGATTTATCAGATGCTAGGTTACTATGCTTATTTGCTTCTGTATATTAGGTCACAGAAAATATGGCCCACTGATCAATTTATTAACTAGTACCAAATTATTTTGATTACTGCTTTGTCGTACAGTTGAGATCTGGTACTTCTAGGTCCCCTTCCTTCCCATTTCCCCCCCATTATTTATCAGTCAGAATAAAGGAGATCAAAAGAGAATAAATGAGCTATTTTTTTCCAAAAATCCACAAAATATTCACTCCTGAAAGACAAAGATTAACCCTTCTGTAAAAAATAAAAAAGTTACAATGGATCTAGACTATATTAAGTCCCTTTTTATAACTATAATAATAGTACTATAGAAATGTGAGCTATTATCATAAGATGAACAGTGCTGGATTGTTGCTTCAGATTAATTTTGCTATTTTTTTTCTAGCTTCATAAAGTAACTTTTGGGAGGACACTGAATAAATCAATTTAGTAGTACCGTCATTTAAAATATTGGCCTAGCCTATCCATGAGCAATGAATAGTTCTCCAAAATATTAAGATGAATTAATTTGTGTAAAGTGTTTTATAAGCCTAATTTTCTCTCTTCTTGCTGAAATTTTGTTGGTAATCTATAGAAATGTTTATAATTTGTATGGGTTTATTTTATAGCCTTCAATTTTGCTGAAGATATTGTTCATATTAAGGAAAGGCTCATTTATTCCTTTGCTTTGAAGATCAAAACCCCTCCAAACAACCAGGAATGGTTATATCTTGTCAAGTCTTTTCTCCATCTATTGAAAGCATGCTTTTGTTTGGTACTCTTAATATGGTAAATAATAATTTTCTTAATATTTAACTAGTCCTGAAATCTCAGTATAAATTCAAGCTGGTTATAACATATAATCTTCTGATATATTGCTATGGTCTCCTTATGTTACTTTTTTTGGTATTAATGTTCATTAGAAATATTATAATTTTCTTTCTTTGTTTTTAACTCTTCCGAGTTTGGGTATCAAGACCATATTTGGATTTTTTTTGGGGGGTGGGGTGGGGTACTGGGAGTCATCAAAGACCATGCTGTTTGACAAGGTCCACATGGTAACTGAGGACTGCAAAGCAGCCCTCAGGAAGGATGGAAACACCCACTTTGAAGCCCCCTTAAGTGACTTTCATTACTAACATCCCCTTATTATTGGAATTGCTATGATTATTATTCTTATTTCACCCCAGGAAAAATAGATGAGAGCAACATGCTTGCAGTGTTAATACAGATGTCCTACCCACTCTGTCCCCCTAGGATATTACCAGATCTCACTTACAAAATTAAACCTAAGGATTCTTATATATCCATTTAGATAGGACCCTCTTTTCTAGGCATAAAAACTTCTGGCAAATCTGTGCTCTGAAATCCCTAACCTTTATCTGGGCCATGTTGATTCTACCCTCTGATCCTGCACTCAGAAACAATGTTTCATTGACTATCTCCCTAGGCTTCCTGTCTGTTGTTAGGTTCCATGGAGACATTTTGTTGAGAATGAAACTGTGTGCCAAGTAGATGTGTGATTATGTTATAAAGCCATGCTTCAGCCAAGGCAGAGCAGTTTATCCTGTGCTGCAGGTTGAATGTGAAAGCTGTGTCCCATCCATCATTTCGCCTACACCATCCCACCTCCAAGACCTCATCCCTTGTGGGAGGCTGGCCCATCCCACAGCCTTTTTTCTCCCAGCCCCTACTTTATTGGGAAAAAAGGAAAGAAAAACAAATTCCTTGTAAAAATATGTAGTCAAGTAAATCAAATTACCTCATTGGCTATGTCCAAAACACATATATCTCATTCTGTGCCCTAAGATAACTAGACTATTACACAAGAAGTAATTATATAAACATTGTTTTCCAAGAATTTAAGAAACTATTTTGCAGTCTCTCAACCTAACTCTTGAAAAGATGTGGTTTTGTAATAGTACAGTTAGGTCTATTATTAATATCTGAATACTTGAAACCAAATTAAAGGCAGTAGCAGTTAAGATCATACTTGTATCACAAAAGATATAGAAGGACTCAGTCCTTTTAAAAATTTTCAAATGTTTTAGTAACATTAGAATGAATTTTTCTTTAAAGTTTTGAATTTGTTTCTTCTAAGTCTTCTGATCTTCAGTTATTTTTTCTTCTTTGGATGTCCACTTATGGCTTCTTCAGTTTATTTTCCCAGGTTTCTTTTCATGTATTTCTTGTTCTATTATTCTGGGCATTTCATAGTTTTGAAAATATTCACCTATTTAATTTAGATTTTAGTTTTGCCATTAAACTGGTTAAAATAATCCCAAATCATTTCTTTCTTCTTCATTGGTTGAATAAATCAGCCTCTCTCAGGCAGCTTGAAAGCTCTATAGATTCTCAATGACATAACTACAAACTCTCTTTTGGTCTAAGATTCCTAGCTTGGTTATTATGCTGTAGGCCTCAGACTGGGCTGAAGGCTAGAACTGAGACCCCTACTCAATTCCTACGGTCTGAGACACCCTACTGTTTGCTTCTGAATTTGTTTCTAGCTCAGTACCTAGCAGCAGCTCATGACTATTCTTCATTCTGTACTGTCACCCCTTAGCTCAGGCCCCTCCCTCAGTCAGACCTGAAACTGGGTACTGAGCAACAGAGCTACCAGGCATGCTGGTCCCTACTGCTCCACCTTGTACAAAGTCAGGGTCCTGCTAGGATCTCTTTTTACTCTAGTAGTTACCACTAGTTCTTTTAAAGTTCCTGCCTGTGATATACTCCTGGCCAGATCCTATCCCTATCCCTAGTGTCCAGAGACATCTCTATGCTAACCTGGCTGAATAAATGAATCACTAAGAGGCTTTTTTCCTTGGAATTCCCTATCTACACTTAATCTGGTGTGTTTTCCAGATCTTTGTGGAGGGGTTGTATTAGAGGAGCTGGACTATACTTCTTTCTACTACTCTGCCATCTTGGCTCCACCTAATAATCAACAATTTATAGCACTCCCTCAAGTTTGTTGGACTTAAGTTATATTTCACATTAAATAGTGATTATAATTTAATACATTTCAACCAAGATGCTAAGAACAATTAAAAAAAAGTGTTTATAAATCAAAACTATTAATAAGCACATGAAGAAGTGTTCTAAATCTCTTATAATCAGAGATGCAAATCAAAACAACTCTGAGGTATCACCTCACACCTAGCAGATTGGCTAACATAACAGCAAAGGAAAGTAATGAATGCTGGAGGGGATGTGGCAAAGTAGGGACATTAATTCATTGCTGGTGGAGTTGTGAACTGATCCAACCATTCTGGAGGGCAATTTGGAACTATGCCCAAAGGACGACAAAAGAATATCTACCCTTTGATCCAGCCATAGCACTGCTGGGTCTGTACCCCAAAGACATAATGGACAAAAAGACTTGTACAAAAATATTCATAGCTGCGCTCTTTGTGGTGGCCAAAAACTGGAAAACGAGGGGATGCCCATCAATTGGGGAATGGCTGAGCAAATTGTGGTATATGTTGGTGATGGAATACTATTGTGCTAAAAGGAATAATAAAGTGGAGGAGTTCCATGGAGACTGGAACAACCTCTAGGAAGTGATTCAGAGTGAGAGGAGCAGAACCAGGAGAACATTGTACACAGAGACTAATACACTGTGGTATAATCGAACTTAATGGACTTCTCCATTAGTGGCGGTGTAATGTCCCTGAACAATTTGCAGGGATCTAGGAGAAAAAAACACTATTCATAAGCAAAGGATAAACTATGGGAGTGGAAACACCGAGGAAAAGCAACTGCCTGAATACAGAGGTTGAGGGGACATGACAGAGGAGAGACTCTAAATGAACACTCTAATGCAAATATTATCAACATGGCAATGGGTTCAAATCAAGAAAACATGTAATGCCCAGTGGATTTGCGCGTCGGCTGGGGGGGGGGGGGAGGAGGAAAAGAAAATGCTCTATGTCTTTAATGAATAATGCTTGGAAATGATCAAATAAAATATAATTTAAAAAAAAAAGTGTTTATGCTTGAAATAGCACATTATACTTACCCAAGCATTCCTGATTCCTTGGTCTTTATTATGTACAGGAACATTAATAACGTATGGAACATGTTATTTCTATCCTGAATTTAAAGAAAAAAATGAAAACTCAATCTGATAGGTAAATATGATAAAACTTCTCTACTTTAGACTCCAATAATTCAAAAACTCTTAATTCAGATACAGAATGAAATTTATAGCCATGTACCCTATAGGAAAAATGTCTGCTAAGTAAATGGGAGGAAGAAGGGGAGGGAAAAATATAATTTCACAAAAAACTTTTCAAACATTTTCAAAATATTTTCACATTCAAACAATGGGCTACAGTACAAATTGTCCTTTATCTATTATTTGGCAGTATTTTATTAGCCTTTTATGCTATGCTTTACTGGAATTTGGTAGACAATAAATTGGGGAAATACCTGTACGTAAAGATTCTTTATAAATATGATAGTGGCAAAAATTGGCATTAGTTATCAAATATAGGTGATTTTGGGGGTGGTAATTGGCAGTAATGTATTTTTCCTGTAAGTAAAGCAAGTTTCATAAATTTGAGTACTTTTTTCAAAGTCAAAGTAGTCCACCATATATAAGTATATGATACAAACAAAATATAAAAGTACCTTTGGAAGACTGTAGACATGACCCTGGTAAATTAGCTCATAATGGGGTGGATTAATGTTGCTCTGGTAGATGCAAAAAACGTTTTCATTTGTAATGTCTGCAGAGTATCAATTTGAAAAAAGAAAGCTAAGCTTAGGAAATAGAGATATTCCACCTAAAAATCCTAATAGGTTCTTTCAAGAAAATTCTCTACCTGGTTTATTGGGTGTCTGAACAAAGTGCTGAGAAGTAAATGTTTTTCCATCAGGATACTTAGGATGCGGAGGGAGTCTAGAGTCAAGGTAAGTACAAAATACATGCATAATGATCTGTAAAAAATCAGGAATGAAAAATGGCAATCAATAAAGCAGATTCATCATTAATTCAAATAATGGCTAGTGAAGAGAGCCCTAGTACAAACTTTCCTCTAGGCACTTAATCTCCCAAAGAAAGTATGGAAATGTATTATAAATGACTAATACTTGATTTATACATTTAATAATAATCATTGCATTTCTGATAATTGATTAGAATTTAGCTAAGCTCATACGAATAGGCAGAAACAAAAATAAGAATATATACACACAATTTCTAGCTAATGCTTTAACATAAACATTTTAAATTCTTATTCACACATAAAATAGTCTTTAGGTACTTTAAATTTAATCAGAATTATTTAAAAGCAATCATATTGACTCACAGCAGAATCAGTGGGCAGGTCTGTATCCCATTTTCGTGCTTTGAAATCCCCACCTCTATTCCATCGGAATGAGCTCATGCATCCACCTTGGGAGAGCTCTAAAATTTTATAAGAGTTGATATAAGGTTATTTAGAATCACAAAAATGATAATAAAGAATGAGGAAAGAAGACATCATTCTAAGAATCTTAATGAGATAGACTAATGATTTCTAGGAAAAAATATCAGTGATTATTATAAAGCAACCAAGTTTTAGGAAAAAGCCAAAACTATTCTTAAGAATCATTTGAGCAATGAAAACATTTCACAAGTTTAAAAAATACTATTGATATTACTGATTTTCTTTCATAACGGGGAAGCAATGACTTACTTTAAAAAACCCTTACTTTTTGTCTTAGAATCAATACTAAGATTAGTTCCAAATCAGAAGAGCTGTTAAGTGCTTTTAAGGTAGCTTACTTATTACTAAATTATATTTCTCATCTACTGAGGAGACAGACAAAAAAAATTCAAGAAAGAAATATAATTATACATATAGCTTGTGCTTATTTCACAAATAAAATAGTTTCCCCCTTATTTTTCAAGGTAATAAAATAGTTAACTTTGAAAATTTTTAAACCTTCAAAATGATAACTTACAAGAAATCCCCAAAAAGGCTAAGGGTAGCATCAAGAAAGAACTGAAGTTTAAGAGAGTGCCTTTTATAAAGGCTAGGAAAATGAGCAAACATAAAAAACAATAACAACAACCCCCCCAAACACCTAGCCATAGAGAATTTTTATGGAGACAAAGAGCAACACAGACACAGAAGGGGACAGTGAAAGCAAAGCAAACACATGTAAAGTCCAAAAGAAAAATATGAATTGGACTCAAGATTCTAGAAGAGTTCAAAAGGATTTAAAAAATCAGTTAAGAGAGGCAGAGTAAAAATAGGGAAGAGAAATGAAAGCAATGCAAGAAGAAATGGGCCAAATAAAAAAAAGAAGCTCAAAAGCTGACAGAAGAAAATCATTCCTTTAAAAATTAGAATTGGGCAACTAGAAGCTAATGACTTCATGAGACTTCAAGAAACAGTAAAACAGCATGTTGACTGCGGGAAGGGTGGGGGGAGGGGAAGGAAATAATGTAACTTGTAACCAAGGAATAATGTTCTAAATTGACTAAATTAATAAATTAAAAAAAAAAACAGTAAAACAAAATGCAAAGAATGAAAAAACAAAAGAAAACATGAAATATCTTATTGAAAAAACAACTGATCTGGAAAGTAGATCTAAGAGAGACACCTAAAAACATATATTTAAAAAAAAAAAAAGGCCTGGACATCACATTACAAGAAACTGCCCAGATAGTCTTTTTTTTAAACCCTTACTACCTTCTATCTTGGAATCAATACTGTGTATTGGTTCCAAGGCAGAAGAGTGGTAAGGGCTAGGCAATGGGGTTTAAGTGACTTGCCCAGGGTCACACAGCTGGGAAGTGTCTGAGGCCAGATTTGAACCTAGGACCTCCCATCTCTAGGCCTGGCTCTCAATCTACTGAGCTACCCATCTGCCACCTCCAGATATTCTTGAACAAGAGAGTAAAATAGAAATTGAAACAATCCAGATCACCTCCAGAAAGAAATCTTCAAATGATAATTTGCAGGAATATAATAGCTAAATTCAAGAGCTCCCAAACCAAGGAGAAAATACTGTAAGCAGTCAGAAAAAAACCAATTCAAATACCATGGAGTTATAATCAGGATCACACAGAATTTAGCAGCCTCCACATTAAAGGATCAGAAGACATAGATTATGATATTCTTGAAGGTGAAAGATCTAGGTTTACAACCCAGAATCCAGACTATTCAAAGTTACAACCTATCCAGCAAAACGGAGCATATTTTTTTCAGGGGAAAAAATGTTTATTCAATAAAACAGAAGATTTCCAAGCATTCCTGAGGAAAAGGCCAAACCTAAACAGACAATTTGAAATCCAAACACAAGACCCAAGAGAAACCTAAATAAGAAAGAGAAAATTTAAGGGACTCGATAAGGTCAAATTGTATGTATTCCTACATGAAAATAGTATATATGTAATTGAAAATAATAACTTACCTTTTATCCTTTCAAATAAGTATTCCTGGTTTGGTGTAAGGTCTAGATATTGCACTATAGTATTCAAAGTTGGAATGAGTGGGGCTTTGACCAGGGCAGCTTGTTTCAAGCTAGTAATACTAGCTTCTGGAAAAAAAAAAAAGAGGGAAGGAGATTCCATCACCACAGAAATCATACCACAGGTTGCTGTCTACTTAACATCTTTAAAGAAGTGTCCTAAAATTACTTTTAAATTCTTACAGAATTGGAATATGGTTTATTTTTTTTCTTAAACCCATACCTTCTGTCTTGGAATCAATACTATGTATTGGTTCCAAGGCAGAAGAGTGGTAAGGGATAGACAATGGGGGTTAAGTGACTTGCCCAGGGTCACACCGTTGGGAAGTGTCTGAGGCCAAATTTGAACCTAGGACCTCCCTGTCTCTAGGCCTGGCTCTCAATCTACTGAGCTACCTAGCTGCCCCGGAATATGGTTTATCTTGATGGCAAAGATAAATGCTTGTCTACTGACTTAATCATCCTTCATTTAAAGACTATCATCAAAAGTCTAAATCTATAAGTAATTAGCCAGAGATACACAAATATATTTTATGCATTTATGTACCAGAAAAATCTATATGACACATACAATCCTAAATACAAAGATACATTTTTATTGTTAGTCCCTTGCTGGATAATATTTTTAAAGTTGTACTGAAAATTGTCTATTGTACCAATAAACAATTATTTTGTAGATAAAAAAAGTTCTTTCAATCAAGAAAAAATACCAAGCTACTCACGAAGCCATTACAATATTACTAAGAGATAGAAAGGGCAGACATAATTTCAAAAGCATATTTCAGAGTGAAAAAATGTCTCTTTGGAATACATTAGATATTCTAGGTCTCATATTTCTGATTATTGTCCAGAGAGAAGAAAATGGCTAAAAGGCATCCAAACTATGTAAATATTCCCAAGAGCAATTATTCAAAGAGATCTGATTACATTCCATAATTTTTTGTTCTTAAATCTTTTCATGAAGATCTGCAATTTCATCTGAACAGGTACTGCCTCTCCTGATGAAGATTGCAATTCATCTTTAACTCAGTAGCCATGTGAGAATTGCTGTGTCAGAAAACTGATCCTATGATCAATATGGCTGAATCTCAGACAATGGAATCTATTATCAGGTGCCATTTCAAAGACTTCCTTCTTTGATTCTTGACTAAGCTTCTATTCTGCTAGTACAATCTTGGAAAACCACAGGTTTGTTACAATGCCAAGAAGCACTGAAGTTGGAATTTAGTTCCTTCTTGCCACTGTCCATGATACAGAAGAGTAAATATATCATAGGTTCATGGGAGCATGAAGTACCAGGGCCATTTTCTTTTAGCACATGAGAGTAAAAAATAGATGATTTAAAAATTACCAAGGTAATATATTCATTATACTTTTGGGCTAAGGAAGAGTGGCATATTTTAGTATAATTTTAATAGTGAATTTGTTTCACTGGAATATGGAGCCCTAACAGACTCAGTTTTAGAGTTGAAAATCTATCATGCAAGAACAATCAACACATAGTAAGTATGTCCCAGAGTTTATTATTATTGTAATAGTGGATGGATAATTTAAAAAATAGCAAAAGGATAATTTCTAGGTTTAATTGCTTTCCTCAATGAACAACCTGTCAGTGTAGGATTTTCTTCTAATTAGAAGCACTCAAGAAAACAGAAATGCTCATATATACTTTATCCATACCTCCTATCTGTAGCTCTGGGCAGCCCATTCTTCTCATTTGTGTACTGACAGAATCAATTTCCTGAACAAGTGGTACTAATATGGTCTCATTGATCCACTATTAAAAAAAAAAAAGAAAGCAACATGATACAGAACTAAACCATAATTAATCCTAAACATCATAGACAGCAGATTTATTGCCTCAATAAGGCAACTGTCAAATTAATACATTTTTGGTTTTTGAACTAAGGGCTTCAGAGTTTTACTTTCCAGACCAACAATAAATTTTCAGTTAGTTCTAGGTTTTGAGACAGAATACCCAAAGGAAGCCCCATATTCTAAATTATTCCTATTTGGCATAGACTCTGAGTGTAAATCTCACTCCTAGGCCTCTCCACTAAAATTCTTATTTTGATGAACTCAGCTTAGATGCCACTTGACTCCTTGTCAAGCCTTCCTTGATCCCCCTTATTACTAATGCTCTTTCCTCTCTCCACAATTTACCTGGTATTAATAATTTTGTATGTATTGTATCGTTCCAGTAAAATGCAAGTTTTTTAATTTAAGAGCATCTGCCTTGAGACATAGGCACTTACATTCTCCAAATGATAAATGGTAAAATGATATGAATAGGCAGTTTTCATATGAAGAAATAAAAAGCTACCAATAATCATGAAAAAATGTTCTAAATAACTCTTGATTAGAGAAATGCAAATTAAAACAACTCTGAGGTATCATCTCAAACCTATCAGATTGGCCAGTATGACAATAAAGGAAAATGATAAATGTTGGATTGAATGTGGCAAAATTGGGACACTAATACATTACCGGTGGATTTTAAATGGATCCAACCATTCTGGAGGGCAATTTGGAATTAAGCCAAAAGGGCTAGAAAACAATGTATTATCTTCTGATCCAGTAATACCATTACTAGGTCTGTATCTCAAAGAGATTAAAAAAAAAAAGGAAAAGGATCTGCTTGTACAAAAATATTTATAGCTGCTCTTTTTGTGGTGGCAAAGAATTGGAAACTAACGGGAAACTGTTCTTCAATTGGGGAATGGCTGAATAAATTGTGATATGATGGTGATGGAATACCATTGTTTTCTAAAGAATGATGAAAAGGATGATTTCAGAAAGAGCTGGAAAGACCTTTATGGACTGATGCAGAGTGAAATAAGCAGAGAAAGGAGAACATTGTACACAGTAACAGCAATATTGTGGAATGATCAACTGTGAAAGACTTTGCTACGAACAGCAATATAATTTTGGTTTTATGGGATTATTCACTTATAAGAATGAATAATATGGGGGGCAGCTGGGTGGCTCAGTGGATTGAGAGCCAAGCCTAGAGATGGGAAGTCCTAGGTTCAAATCTGGCCTCAGACACTTCCCAGCTGTGTGATCCTGGGCAAGTCACTTGACCCCCATTGCCTAGCCCTTACCACTCTTCTGCCTTGGAGCCAATACACAGTATTGATTCCAAGACGGAAGGTAAGGGTTTAAAAAAGAAGAAAAATAAAGACAAGCAATAGAATACCCATTATTAACCATGTTGCAAAAAAAAAATCAAGAAAATTAAACAAAGTGAAAAAAGCATGCTTCAATCTGTACTTCAGTTCTTTCTCTAGGGGTATAGCATTTTTTCACCCTGAGTTCTTTGGAACTGTTGTCGTAGTACTAATCAGAATAGACAAGTCTTTCATTGCTGATCACTATTTACACTACTGCTATTACTGTATATAATGTCCTCTTAGTTCTACTTGTAAGTCTTCCTGGATTTCTCTGAAATCATCTTGTTCATCATTTCTTATACCATTAAAAAAAAAAAACACCTTCCCTTCCCTCTTAGAATCAATACTGTGTATTGGTGTCAAGGCAGAAGAATGGCAAGGGCCGTGCAATGGGAATTAAATGACATGCCCAGAGTCACCCAGCTAGGAAGTAGCTGAGGACAGATTTGGATCCAAGACCTCCTGTCTCTAGGTATGGCTCTCTATCACTGAGCCACCTGGGTGCTCTCCCTAGCATTTCTAGTATTCCATCACAATTAAATACCACAACCTTTTAAGGCCATTTTCCAATTGATGGGCATCCCCTCAACTTCCAAATCTTTGTCACCATAAACTGAACTGCTATAGATTTAGATGTCCTTTCCCTTCTTCTCTGATCTCTGGAATATAGATCTAGTAGTGGTATTGTTGGGTTAAAGAGTAGACAGAATTTGTAGCTCTTTGGGGAGTGTTACAAATTATTCTCCAGAAAGGCTGGACCACATTCACAACTGCACTAAAAGTACATTAGCATCCCTATTTTTCTATCTTCACTCCTGCAATTGCCATTTTTCTATTTTTGTCATGTTAGCCAATCTGAAAGGTATGAAGTAGTACCTCAGAGTTGGTCAACCCACAAATAGTAACTCACATTTGTTGTTCAGTAGTTTCAGTTATGTCCGACTCTTCATGACCACATTTTGAGGTTTTTCTTGGCAATGATACTGGAATGGTTTGCCACTATCTTTTCCAGGTCATTTTATAGATGAGGAAATTAAGGCAGTTAAGTGATTTAGGATTACACAGTATCACTCAGATACTTATTAGTATCTGAGGCCAGATTTAAAAAAAGGAAGATGAGTTTTCCTGACTTCAGACCTGGCATTCTAACCACCACCTAGTTGCCTTAACTTACAACAGTGACATGTTAACAATACTTTGCATTAGAGCAATGACAGAACTTACATATCTAAACTTTGCAGTCCATGAATCCATATGATCAAGAAGTGGTCGATTCATAGTCACTCTTGCCCACACCTACTTAAAAACAGAACATGATTTGAAAAGGACAATCAGTGAAGAAAAGGCTTACCAGAAATCATAGTAATTGTCATTCCTACACCTTTGAAAGCACCTTATTAAACTTTAGCAAAGTTGCAGAGTACAAAATAAATCTACATAAATCATTAGCATTCCTATGTTTCCAACAAAACCCAGCAGCAAGAGTTAGAAAGAGAAACTCCATTTAAAAATCACTCTAGACAATATAAAATACCTGGGAGTCTACTTGCCTAGAAAAATTCAGGAACTATATGAATATAACTACAAAACACTCTTCACACAAATAAAAATAGATGTAAACAATTGGAAAAACATCAATTGCTTGTGGTATTGTTATGGGGAATATATACCCTGGTACTGATTGGTATGAATAGTTGTTAATAGTTATGGATGGGCTATAGGGTTTAAGGAAATTCAGTTGTCAGCAGTTGAGGGAATCAACTGGAGACTGGTTATAAAAAAAAAAACAACAAACTCTATTTAATTATAAGATGCAGGGAAAGGAAAGGAAAAGAAAAGGTATGAAATATATTGATTTTTATATATATTTCCCTAAACTAAAGAATTCTAACTGAACCCCCAAACCCTAAATAAAACTCTTTGAGGAGTATCTTCTGCCTGGGAAACCAGGACTACTCTAAACTTCTCAATCCCTCTAACAATATATCACTATCGAATCGAATCTATTTGTAAATTTCCTTATATTATATCTTCAAATAATCAATTCAGACTTCTCTCTCTCCAGTCACCAAGCTCCACCATCTGACAGGATAAGAGACACTGCAGGTTTCACAGAAATGATGCTCTCTTCTGCCCTCTGGTAGAATCAGGGAACAGTTAGTCACACCTACTCCGTCTTCTGAATCCTTCTTCAGTTTTTCTCAAATACCATATGTGATTTCCAGCCAGCTATCTCAAAAATCCTCAAGGAATATCAAAGGGAAAAAACCAACCATGCACCCTTTGAGCATCAGACCCAAAGAGTGACCAGTAATTCCTAACTGCTCCTTCTAGGGAAAACTGGGAATTCTTTTCCTATCATTTCTTGAAGATTCCACTGTCTGAATTAAAGGAGCTTATTATTAGTTCATTCACCACAATCTCTCTAGCCAATCACCCATTCATAATTATCAAGAATCTCTAATTACTTAGCTAATTAAGAATCATTACAGTAGGATGAGCTAATATAATAAAAATGACAATCCTACTCAAATTAATTTACTTATTCAGTGCTATACCAAACTACCAAAAACTTTTTTATAGGATTAGAAAAAATTATTTGACAAAAACTGCTGGGAAAATTGGAAAACAGTATAGGAGAAATTAGGTTTAGATCAACATCTTACACCCTATACCAAGATTAATTCAGAATGTATGAATGACTGATAGATCTAGGAGGATTTAAGCCCAAGCAGGATATAGAGAACATTACAAAATAGAAAATGAATAATTTTGATTATATTAAATTAAAAAGGTTTTGTGCTAACAAAACCAATGCAGCCAAAATTAGAAGGGATGCAACAAATTGGGAAAAAATATTTACAACAAAAACCTCTGACAAAGGTCTAATTTCTCAAATTTATAAGGAGTTAAGTCAATTGTACAAAAAACAAAACACAACCCAACAAATCATTCCTCAATTGGTAAATGGTCAAGGGACATGAATAAGCAGTTTTCAGATAAAGAAATCAAAACTATCAATAAGCATATGAAAGTGTTCTAAATCTCTTATAATTAGAAAAATGCAAATCAAAGCAACCCTGAGGTACCACCTCATACCTAGCAGATTGACCAATAAGACAGTAAAGGAAAACAATAAATGTTGGAGGGGATATGACAAAATTGGTACACTAGTGCATTGCTGGCAGAGTTGTGAATTAATCCAGCCATTTTGAAAGGCAATTTGGAATTATGTGCAAAGGGCTTTAAAAGAATACATACCCTTTGAGACCCAGCAATGCCAGCACTAGGTTTGTACCCCAAATTGAAAATAAGCTAAAACACTTGTGCAAAAATATTCATAGCTGTACTTTGTGGTGGCAAAAAATTGGAAAAATGTCCCTTGTTTGGGGAATGGCTGAATAAACTGTGGTATATGATGGTGATGGAATACTATTGTGCTGTAAAGATTGATAATTTGGAGGATTTCTATATAAACTTGGAGAATCTCAATGAACTGATGCAGAGTGAAATGAGCAGAATCAGGAGAACATTGTACACAGAAAATAAAACACTCTGGGGAACAATCCAGTGTAATAGACTTTGCTACTGGTAGCAATGCAGCAAGCTAGGACACTCCTGAAGGACTTATAGAAAAGAATGACTACATTGAAAGAAAGAACTGTGGGAGTAGAAATGCAAAAGGAAAACATATGAAATTACTTATCACAAATACATGTGGGTATGTGATTAAGGGTTTAGGTTTTAAAAGATCACTCTATGGCAAAAATGAATAATATGGAAATAGGTATCAAAGTGATAACATTTGTACAACCCAGTGGAACTGCTTGTCAGCTCTGGGAGGGGGAGGGAAAAGGAGGGGAAAGAAAATAAATCATGTAAACATGGGAAAAGCTTTTAAAATAAATAAATAAGAGTACCTTATCAATCCTAAGAAAATCTTAACTGGTATGCACAAATATCACCACTTATTCAATTACTGTGGTTCAGATTTTTCTTTTTTAAGTACTTTAGAGTTGTTATTGAACTCTCACTTTAACTTTTTAAATGATGAAGTTAAAAGTATAAAAACAGACATTTTTAAGCATTAAAAGAAATGAAGTAATTAAATCTAAGTAAAACTAAGTAACTAAATGAATAGACTCCAGTATATGCCAAGTGTAATAAGGCACCAAGTACTTGTTGATGGTGATGGCAGAAACCATTTTTTATAGGATACTAATTTTGCAATCTAACATAGATGATGAAAAATACAACTTAATTCAGTATAAGGGACACAAAGAATATCAGTCCACTATACCATGAGCACCTTGGGAGCAGAGAATGTCTTATGCTTCTCTTTGTAATCTCAAAGCTTGGCATAATGCCTGGCACACATTAAGCACTTAATAAATGCTAACTGGTTGACCGACAAAGAATAGCAGATTTTCCATTTTTTGCCAAGTTTGCCAGATACTTAACAATTCCTATTACAATGCATTTATAAGAACTGACATTTAAGTAGGGTTTTTAAGTTTGTGGAACCCTTAACAAAGGTTATTTTATTTTAGCCTCACAATATAATATCTACTATGCCAGGCAGATGTTATAGGTACCACCATTTGTACTTATTTGCTCTTGGTCATACAACCAGTTAATTTCAGGGGGGAGAATGAACCTGAGCTTTCCCTATTCTAATTGTAGTACTATTGATTCAATTTAAAAGTTGAGATTAAGATATTTTTAAAGGACCAAATGGGGAAGATGGGGGAGTTGAAGAGGAGAGCATGTGAACTTTACTCTTATCAGAATTGGTTCAAGGAGAGAACACACACAATCAATTGGGTATAGAAAGCTAGCTTATTCTTCAGGAAAGGAGAAAAAGGGGATAAGAAAAGGGGGTTGCTAATAGAAAGTAATACATAGGAATCATAATGGTGCAAAATATTTTACAAGTTTCTCTAATAAAGACCTCATTTCTCAAATATGTAGAGAAATAAGTTGAATATATAAGAATATGTCAGTTCCCAATTGATAAATGGTCCAGGTCATTAAAGCTGTCAAGTCATGCAAAAAAATGCTCTAAATCACTATAAATTAGAGAAATGCAAATTAAAACAATTCTGAGGTATCACCCCACACCTATCATATTGGCTATTATGACAAATTGGAAGGAATGTGGGAAAGCTGGAACATGAATGCGCTATTGGGGAAATTATGAACAGATTTAATCATTCAGGAGAACAATTTGGACCTATGCCCAAGGGCTATAAAGTTTGTACATATCCTTTGATCAAGCAATACTATTACTAGGTTTGTATCTCAAAGAGATTGAAAAAAAAGAGGAAAGGATCTAGATCTACAAAATATTTAAAATAGCTCTTTTTTTGGGGGGGGAGGCAAAGATTTGGAAAGTGAAGGGGCACCCATCAATTGGGAAATAACCAAGTGAATTATAGTATACGATTGTTATGGGATACTATTGTGCTGTAAGAAATGACAAGTAGGAGAATCTCAGAAAAAAAAACAGAAAAGACTTAAAATGAACTGAAGCAGAGAGAAATGAGCAGAAACAACATGGTACAGTGACAGGAATACTTTACAGTGAACAACTGTGAATAACAGCTATTCTCAGCAATACAATGATTCAAAACTATCCTAAAGGACTCATGATAAAACAAACCAAAACAAAAAAAATCTACTTCCAGAGAAAAAGAACTGAGTTTGAATCCAAACCAAAGCAAATTTTTTTCACTTGCTAGTGTCCTTTCATAAAAGGATTAATATGGAAAAAAATATTTTATGTAATTGTACATGCAAAATCTATGAGATTGCTTACCATCTCAATGGGGAGAGAGTGGGGGGTGTATGTATGGAAGAGAGGGAGAGAATCCAACTCAATATTCTTTGAAAAATGTTGGAAACTGTTTTTACATCTAATTGGGGATGGGTGGAAGGACAAATGACAATTAGAAGTTCTAAGAATTTGCAAGTCACAAACAATCATCATTTTTTCATTTACCTCTTCTGCCGCCTGTTTAGAACCAAGATCAGTTTCATCCTTGTTAGCACATGGGGCCTGAGATCTGCAAGCCAGCTGGTATTGAAATTTCTTTAGCGTCTGTGCATAATCGCCCACAGAACGACTATAGTTCCAGAAAGTAGGACTGCTAGAAGGCGAGGTAGAATCTGTACTCCCTATAATTATCAATTTAGTAAGCATCAGTTTATTGTTATAATTTGCTTATTGTCCCAATAGGTCAAAAGGTGAGTGTTCACAATGTAACAATATACTAGGCTTGAACTGCTGAGACTAGAATTCATTAGATTTACCATTACAAACTCCTCTTTTGCTCCCATATTTACCTCATGACATTCTTTTTAAAAAACCCTTGCCTTCTGTTTTGAAACAGATACAAATATGGGTTCCAAGGCAGAAGAGTGGCAAAGGTTAGGCAACAGACCTGCCTAGGGTCACACAGATAGGAAGTATCTGAGATCAGATTTGAACTCAGGTCCTCCTGACTCCAGACTTGTCCCCCTTGTCCCAACCATCCACTGAATCAACTGGCTGCCCCTCATAACATTTTTGTGTACATGTTTTGTCACCTCTTTTTCCCTAGCAGACCTTTGTGAATAGTAATAGAATTGGGGGTTATCTGCAAATGAAAAGTGAGTTATTTCAGCTCAGAGGATCATAAGGTTTATGAGTTCTAAGAGTACTTGGAAAAATCAATGTGTCCATCTCATTTGATAGATGTGGAAAATGAAGCCTAGAATGGGTCAATGACTTGCCCAGCTAGTTCTCTAACTAGTTAATAGCAAATCTGGGACTAGAACCTCTTGATGGTCACTCTCAGCCTTTCACCATACCACAATGCCTCCCCAGAGGAAATGGCATATTCAAAGACCACAATACAATTTTATTGTTGAAGGAAATCTTTTTTTTTTTTACCCAGCTGAACCCTATGCTGCTTCTCTTCTTCCCCTCGAAGAAAACTGTCGAGGGCTCTGAGATCTGTCATGTAGTCCTCTTTGCCAGTTGGGGAGTTATAGACAGTTGGAGAAGCCCGGTACCGAGATCTCAATCCAGAGCTTTCTGCAGGACCAATGGTTGTAGGATATGGTGAAGAACCAGGGGAAGGACTATAACCAGACACCTATTTAGAATAAGAGATTTACTTTAAATCAGCAACTTAAACTTCATCGGTTAGTCTAGTTTGAAAACTTAAACCTCACTTTCATTTAGATGACATATACTATAAACAGGCAATTAAATGTCTTCTAATTTCCATATATCTTTACCCTTATCTTATCAGACCAAAATGATAAATGACTGGAAGAGAAATTATGTAGCATACTTAAACCTTCATTATTCTGGTATTTGGAGTTCAAGCTTCAAGCCCTGGTGAAGAGTTCTAATTTTCATTTTAGCTGGAAAGATGCTCAGAAAAAATGAAAGCCCTTTAAAGACAAAGACTCTTAGAATTCTATAAGGATACTTAAGGTCTACAGAAGGAAGTAGGAAAATAGAAGAAAGTATAAGGAAAAGAAAACAGGAACCAAAGCCATCATCAGCATTAAAGAGATCATTTTGTTTTAAATAGGACACCATGGAAAAATACCTACATGGAGAACCCCTGTACATTTAACAATGGAGATGGTGCGGAAATGTTTCTCCTTAATAATCCAAAGAAAAGACTTACCTTACTATAACTACTTCCAGGTGAGTAGGTCACTCCAGGGCTGTAAGAACTACTGCCACCAGATGAGAGACCTTGCAGTTGAGGGCTATATCCTGTCATTGTAAACTTGGGGCTGGTGCTAGGAGATCGAGACGGGCTATAACTCAACACGCTCTGACCCTGGATTGGAGGAGAGGGTGTAGATGGAGGGATATTGTTTACCACCAGTTCTCGTGGTGGAGTGGTTTGCACAACTGTAATAAAAGGAAAATGCAAAATAGAGCTTAGGAGTCTTTATTATCTAATATACTCATTCTCTATACCAAAGGATTCAAAGTCAGAAAAGGCATTGCTATTCTAAAAAAAAGAACAAAAACCACACGAGCCCCAAGTACAGGTGCCTAAGAATTACAAGAATTAGGATTTTAAAAATTCTAATAAAATCAGTGTTAGAACTTTAAAAACCTAGGGAAGTATTCATAAAATGATGTAAGAGAAAGAAAATGTTTCTAGGAAGAAAAGTTTAAATGGTTTGGGGTTGTTTCGTTTTGGAAAACAAAACAAAACAAAACCCAATACAACAGCTTACATTTCTATAGACCTTTACTGTTAGCAAAGTGCTTCCTCACCACAATCTAATGAAGCAGGTAAATATAAGTATTGTCAAACCCGTTTTACAGCTAAAAAAAGGGAGGCTCAGAAAAGTTTAATGACTTATTGAAGGTCACATGGCTATAGTTAAGACTTGAGAACCCACATCTTCTGACTAAGAATAAGGGTGTTTTTAAGTATATGAAGGATTTAAAACATATATTTATATTATATATCATATATTATGTATATATATAAAAAACAAAAACTATCTTAGCAAGTGCTGGCCATCCTGACCCAAAGGAAAGCCATGGAGACAAAGGCAATACTAATTTTGAGTATGATTTGTTTGCAAAATATTACAGAGCAGGATAGCAGAAAATCATGAGCAGTTCTGACTAATAAAACAGCAACATGTTTCACAGATTTACCAAAGTTTGATATTAAACCTAAGCTAGATCATTCCAAGAACATTTGCAATGAAAGGACAACAAATACATGGAAAATGGATAACATTTGTCCACCATCACTCTCATTATCGATGACAATGGAATCACATTAGGACATTAGCACCTATGTGCTATGATGAAGTGCAAATGGCACTTGAGAAGATAAAGTCAGGAAGAATAGATGGATCAGACCAAGTATATAAAGAAGATATACAATTTTGAAAATATTAAGGTCATATTGAGAGGATATCTCAAAGTTGAGAAGATACTTAAACAAATGGGGGGAAATATCAAGAACAGCATCATTACCCAATAGGGTGATTGCCAAATCAATTATTTTCAGCCCTTATCTAATTTCTCTCCTGAGTTCTATTCCCTTATCACTAATTACCCTCCACCTACATATCTCATGGACTTCTCAAACTTAGCATGTTTAAAGTGTAATTAAGTTCCCTTTTAAATATATTAATAGAAAAGTCAACAATTTGCCCTTTATATTTAATTTAGACTTGCTTAAGACAGGGGCCCTACAGGTTATGAAGTCTTGATATTTTCCCTATCAGTACCAAGCTTTGAAAAGGAAACTTCTGAAATTTAAAAGATATCTGTTGCTAATTTTATCAAGAAATGCAAAACACTCACCACAACTTGTTTTCAATCCTAAAAGTGTTTGCTGTACAGGACTGATGACCAGACTTGTAGGTGCTACAGTATATTTGAAGTATCTCCAGAAATCGAATAAGGCATTCAGGCTGAAGAGAAATGCAAGCGCAAGCTCTATAATAAAACAATGGGTTATTGAAACATAAAATAGCCAATCTGTTCACACTCTTACCAATCTTAATTAAAAATAAAACTCTAGCTTGTACAAAGAAATTATAACGTAATTTTATATTACTTTATTTCTCCCAGCACAATTTCTAAATTAAATTAATATATATAACAGTATAGCATACATATATTCTTTAACCACAGGACTTTTAAAAATAAAGATTAAAATGAATTGAAATTATTTGAACATTCCATTTAAAAAGCAATTAAAAAAATTAAATCTGAATTGCATTTTTACAT
The DNA here is from genome assembly GCF_027887165.1 of Monodelphis domestica. Classification (NCBI taxonomy): domain Eukaryota; kingdom Metazoa; phylum Chordata; class Mammalia; order Didelphimorphia; family Didelphidae; genus Monodelphis; species Monodelphis domestica. The sequence goes on from NC_077231.1 coordinate 202,443,791, forward strand.
AATTTTGATGTAATAATAAAAACAAGTTATATCATAAAAAAGGAAAAGCTTACCAATATACCAGAGGGGCCAGTATGTAATATTATAGTAGGAGCTTAACAATTTCCCAGTCCTGAAAAAATAAAATGCTTTTAAAATATCTTTTAAAGTACTTAGAAAATAATACTTTCACACATTTAAAAAATTTTGCTCTTATTCTAGTTATTAGACTTACATTTCAGTATATATCATGCCAGCCACAGAAACATTTAGGAGTCCCCAAGCTAAAACCACTTTTCTAGCTTCAGTTTCTTTTCTCATCTTGATGGTTCTATCAATGAGGGAAGGAGAACTCTGTTCTCTTTGCATCTATTTGGAGACAAAATTAAAGAATCATTACTAAAATATTTAGAGTTGTCTTGAATTCAGATTTTGGATTCAAAGTTAGATAGGTGGCTAGATTCAAAGAAAAGTTAATGAAATATCCTATATTCAGAGAGCTGTATTTCCCTCTATGCTTGTTCATTAACAAAAAAAAAATTAATGACGGACTGAGGCACAGATAGTACGCTCATCAAAACTGCAGATGACAAAAAAACTGAAAGGGATAGCTTAAGCACTGGATGACAAGAGTTAGGATTCAAAAGGATCCTGATAAGCTAAAGCACTGAGCTAAATCTAATATAACACATACTGTATTTTTAAAATAAATATACATATATAAAATAATACAACTTAATTTATACTTGGGCAAAAAATAAATAAATAAATAAAATTCCCAATGTAGGGGAGGAATGGTTAGACAGTAAAAATATTGTATTTTTTCCCAATTACAAGTAAAAAACAATTTTTAACATTTGGGCTTTTTAAAATTTGAGTTCCCAATTCTTTTCTTCCCGTCTCTCCCTAAGAGGGTAAGCAATCTGGTTTATACATGTATAATCATGCAAAACATATTCCCATCAGTCATTGTTATGAAAGAAGATACATTTAAAAAATCAAGAAGACAATAGAGGGGAAAAACACGCTTCCAGCTGCATTCACTCTTATCAGTGACAGAGATTGTTTAGAAAAAGATTTTGGGGTTTTAGTTACTAAATGCTCAACAGAAATGATTAAAGCAGCCCAATAATATAATTTAGTCTTGGCCTGGAGAGGATAGGGTTGTAATAGTCCTACCATATACTGCCCTTATCAGTTGTTATCCACAGTGCTGGGTTCAATTCTGGGCATCAGGGTTTAAAAATGCTATTAATAAACTGGAGAGTATTCAGAAGAAGGCAATCAGAATGATGAAGGTCCTTTAGTTCCCATCAAATGAGGATTGATGGAAGGAACTGGTTATAGTTAGCCTGGAGAAAAGTAGACCTATGGGGTATATGAAAAGCTGTAATTAAGTATCTAAAGGTCTGTCATATAGAAGAGGAATTATAATCTATTTTAGCCCCAAAGAGAAGAATGCACTATCAGGTGCAATGATAAAAGCTGAAAAAGAGGCACTCTTGGACTTGATGTCAAGAAAAATGTCCAAGCAATTAACATTGTCCAAAAAGGAAAATGGGCTGCTCTGAGAGGTGGAAAGTTCCCCTTCCCTGGGGGTCTTCATAGAGCATGACTATTTGTCTAGTCTTAACCAGGATTCCTTTCATGTAGGGGTTAGATTAGATTAGGGTTAAGGTCTCTTCCAAATCTAAAATTCTACTAACAATGGCTAGTAGAACAATATTTTCTATAAAAGGAATAGATGAGAAGAATAAATGATAAAGTGGAAAATTTCAATTATGTGAAATTTATTTATCCAAAAACAAAACAAAACAAAAAAAAAACACCACCCCAAAAACCCCCTTACTTTCCGTCTTGGAATCAATACTGTATATTGGTTCCAAGGCAGAAGAGTGGTAAGGTCTAGGCAATGGGGATTAAGAGACTTGCCCACGGTTATAGAGTGAGGAAGTGTCTGAGGCCAGATTTGAATCTAGGACCTCCCATCTCTAGGCCAGACTTTCAATCCACTGAGCTACCCAGCTGCCCCCCAATTATGTAACATTTAGATGTACAGAATAGGGGAAAAAAATCTTAACATCAAATATGATATCCAATCAAGATGCAGAGGAAATTAATACATAAAAAGGGTAATGTCCCAAAAGGTAAGCAGTCAAAGGATAAGAACAAACAGCCCTCAAAAGAATTGTAAAATATTAATGATAATATGAAAACCTGTTTCAAATAACCAATAAGAGAAATTTAAATTAATAAGATTTTGGGGCTTTTTGTCTCATACTCAGAAAATTGGCAATGATCACAAAATATGGAAATGGTCAACAGAGGATGGGCTACAGGAAAAGATGTGAATACATTTTTTTCTTTTACATTGGTACTGATTACTCAATTATCTGTGTCTGGTTTTGTGAACAGGTAATTTGCTATCTCCTCTAGAGTCCTTGAATCTTATTAGAAAAGCTGGCAACAGACATGAACTTCAGATAAAAGGAGAAGAGACTATAAATGACAGTGGTATATAAAACATATTACAACTCTCTCACCACAAATCAGAAACAATTGACAGACCCCCTGGGCTGCCCTAAGCCAAGCTTAAGCTACCATTGGTACATGTGAGACACAGGAAGTGACATAAAGAACTGCCTATTTATTTTCCGTCACTTCTTGTCCCTCTTCCTCTCTCCCTCTCAGGTTGGATTCTCTTGGCAATGTTGGGAGCTCTGGGTGGTGTTTGGCATGCTTGTGGGGTTTTTCCTCTGTAGCACGGTTTAGGTGAGGCGTGTTCCCTGAGTGACCTTGGTGAGTGGTTAGGTTGATTCCTCCTTTCCTTGACCTCCTGGAAGCCGAGCTAGATTTAATCTTCTGAGAAGTCCCCTTGGCCAAGGCCTCCGGACTTCCCTTGGCTTAGGCTAGGCCAGAGAAAATCTTATACCCCTTTCCCTCTTCTTCTTCTTAATTTCTTCCTACTGTTGTAATTAAACCACCATAACAATCCCAAACTGACTTGAGTATTTTATTGGGATTGAATTTAAATCCCTGGTGACCACCAATATAATATATTCAGTCAACAACCCTAATTTTACCCCTAACAGCCATACAAATTTCCAGCATATTGACACTCCTGCAAAGACATTTATCTATCTTTCTCAGTGAGTTGTGCATAGTTCACAGTCTTTTTACCATAACTCTTGTCATCTTATTGGCCAACTTCAGCATACATAATGACAGACCTTTAAAACCCCCTAACTTTTAAGTTTCTTACACTATTCAATTTTATTAATCAATCAACAAGTGCCTGCTAAGGATACAAAAAAACAAAACAAAACAAAACAAAAAAAACTTACAATGAGTTTACAGTAGGCAGCATGAAATCAATAAATATACACACACAGGTACATATGAAATCATTAAATAGAAGGTCATTTTGGAGAGACTGCACTAGCAGTTGGGGTCTCAGGAAAGATTACATGCAGAAGTTGTAGAAAAGGTAGTGGGAAGTATGGGATGCATTCTAGGTAAGGGGGGGATGGCCAGGATAAAGCCACAGAGACAGAGGATGGGAGTGTCACCAAGAGGACCTGAGGCACCAGTTTGGCTGGATCACAGAGTGTGGGAGTGGGCCTAATGTTCAAAGGAGTAGAAAAGGGTAGGTTAGGGCCAGGTTTTGCTGGGCTTTAAAAGCTAAAAAGTCTGAATTTTATTCTAGAAGCAATAGGAAGCCACTAAAATTTATTGAATAGGAAATTTGCACGGTCAGATTTGTGCTTAAGGAAAATTACTTTGGCAGCAGTTTAGAGGATGGACCTGTGTGTTTTGAGACAAGAGGCAGGGAGACCCACTATTTGGGTTATTGGCTATTTCCCAATGTAAGATTAGAAGGGAAACAATAAACTAGAGGAAAAAATCTTTACACCAAATAAAAGGCAGAGGCCTCATTTTTCAAAAATATAGAGAACTGAGGCAAATTTATAAGAATGCAAAGCATTCCCCAAATGATAAATCTTCAAAGGATATGAACAGGCAGTTCTTAGATAAAGAAATTAAAACTATCCATAGTCATATGAAAAAAATGCTCCAAGTAACTACTGATTAAAGAAATGCAAATTAAAACAACTCTGAGATACCACTTCATACCTCTCAGACTAACATATCAAAAAGGAAAATTATAGATTTCGGTGGGGATGTGGGAAAACTGGAACATTAATACACTCACATTGGTGTTGCTGTGAACTGATCTAACCATTCTGGAGAGTGGGACATAGAGCCATGCCTAAAGGGCCATAAAACTACCATTATCTTATGACCCAGCAATACCTGGGTCCCAAAGAGATCAGAGATAGGGGAAAATGACCTACTTGTACAAAAATACTTTTAGCAACTCTTTTTGTAGCGGCAAAGAACTGAAAAATTGAAAGATGCCTATCAATCGGGGAAAGGATGAACAAATTGTGGTATATGGATGTAACAAAACTACTGTGCCATAAGAAATGACAAACAGGATGAATTCAGAAAAACCTGGAAAGATGTATATGATGCAAAGTGAAGTGAACAAGAGAATATTATACACAGTAATGGCAATACTATACAATGATTAACTGTGAAGGACTAAACAATTATCAGCAAAACAAGGTTCTAAGTTAAACCCAAGGGATTCATGATAAAAAATATTATCCATAGCCAAAGAAGAGCCTGTTGGAATCTAATGATTACAGATCAAAACATGCCAATTTCCACTTTATTTCCTTCATGAGTTTTTTTAAAAAATTGTATATGTGATATGTATCTTTCATGGCATGAGGAACATGGAAATATGTATTGCATGAAAGCACTCCCTGCTTTGGGGTGGTGGAAAAGGATCTGAATTGCAAACTGTCACATAGCAATTGCCAAAAATTGTTTCTATGTATAATTGGAAATTTTTCTTTAAGTTATTAAAAAAAAAAAGCTATTTTGGGACAGCTAGATAGTAGAGTTGATAGAGTGCCAAGCTTGTACTTGAGAGAATCTGGGTTCAAATCTGGTCTCAGATAATTCCTAGTTGTGTGACTTGAAGCAAATCACTTAACCCTAATTATCTAGCCCATGCCCTTCTGTCTTAAGAGTTGTTATTAAGACAGAAAGTAAGGGTTTTTAAAAAAGAGGCTATTGCAACAATATAGCTAAGAGTAAATGAGGGCCTAGACTAAGATAATAGCTATTGTGAATGGAGTGATCAGTTGGAAGAGACACTGAAAAGGTAGAAATCGTAAAATCTGGCAAGTTGGATATGTGAGGAAAGAGAGGATGAAGAGATCAGGATAATATTGAGATTATGAACCTTAAGACACTCAAAGGACAGCGGTGCTTTTGACATCACTGTGGGGAAAGTTGAAAGAGGTGAGATAGTTTGAGAAAAGATAATTAAGTTTAATTTTAGCTATGTTGAGTTTAAGCTATATCCAGTCTGAAATATCCAATAGAACTGGTCACCTGGCACTGAAGCTTGGGGGACAAGAATGGAGGTGGATATATCATTCTTGGAGTCTTCTGTATAGAGATGAATCTATGAGATATATTTTGCACAATTTCACATGTATTATGGATATTGTATTGCTTGCCTTCTCAATGGGTAGGAAAGCAGGAGAAAATTTGGAACTTAAAGTAAACATTTTTGCGCAATAACAACATTATTAGAATTAGTTGAGGAATCTTTCTCTTTAAAGAGAACTCATTAGATTGGTTTTTTAAAAGCACCTATGGAAGCTGATGAGTACACCCCCCAAAAAAACAACAGCAGATAGATCCTTGATGAACACCCGTAGTTAGGGGGCATGGTGTGGATGATGCAACAACAAAAGATAGTGAGAAGCAGAAGTCTCACAGATAGGGAGTAAAACATGAGGAAAAGAGTGTCATGAAAAACCCAAGAGGAAAGTGTACTGAAGAGGGAAAAGTGGTTAACAGTGTTAAATGTAGATGATAAGCTGAGAAGGATGAGAACTGAGAAAAGATCATCAGAAGAGATCACTGGTAACTGGAGTCAGGGTTAGTAATGTCCAATGAAGTTGGAAAAGTAGTTTGGGGCCAGGTTATATAGGTTAAAAACAAACAAACAAACAAAAAGGTTCATATTTTATTCTAGAGGCAACAAGAAGCCAATGGAGTTGATACAATAGTCATATAATAAGATCTATGTTTAAGGAAAATTACTTTGGTAGCACTATATCAAATGGACTATTCATTCCATGACCCACTTCACCTCAGATACATCTCTCATTTCATCTTTTCCTATGCTTCAATCTCACCATAACCTCCATCCCCTTTCTCTCCCAATTATTTCTCCCTCCCTACATCATTCCCATCATGGGCTAGGCTAGCCTCCCTTCTCTATCTTGATTACTTGGTGAAACAGTTCAATTCTATACTATCCTATACTCTCAAATCCCTTGCCCCCTTATCCTATTCCTCCCAACGTCTGATTTATTTCCACCTTCCACCAGGTGCTGAATGGAGCTAGAGAAAATCATACCTAATTGCTCACTGAGTCTACTACAAATTTATGTTAAATGATCTGAAATGGGTCCAAGCGAACACAAGGCAATCCTTTTATCTATACCTAATAAATCTGTTATCCCACACTCATCATAGTGGCTATTCCAAATCTTTTAATTCCCTTCAAGTCTCCCATTGCATCCCTTCCCTTCATCCTCTTGGCTAAGGAACTTGCTTTAGATTTCATCAGAAAAACTGAAGCCATTCACTGAGAATTCTCTCCTTATTTCAAGTCAGTGAGACATTCCTCTTAAACTTCCATTATCTCTACCTTTACCTTCAGTTTCAGTTTCAGAGGTGGCCCTTCTCTCTGCCAATGCAAAACTGCTCTAAAAGCATTCTGGATCCCATTGCCTCAATCCTTCTTTTTTTTAAAACCTTTACCTTCTGTCTTGGAGTCAATACTGTATATTGGCTCCAAAGTAGAAGAGTGGTAAGGTCTAGGCAATGGGGATTAAGAGACTTGCCCACGGTTATAGAGTGAGGAAGTGTCTGAGGCCAGATTTGAATCTAGGACCTCCCATCTCTAGGCCTGGCTCTCAATCCACGGAGTCACCCAAGTTGCACCCTGCCTCAATTATTTTTGAGAAAACTGCCCAACACCATTACCTCTGCTCTCTCACTTCCTAAGCCTACAAAAGTCTTCTTTCCTTTTATATACAAACACACTCATTTTCACAACAAACAATTCTTAAATTTCCACTATCCCTACAAGCTACCCTCTTTATTTCTATCCCTTTGTTAAATTCCTCAAGAAAATAATTGATTATAGGTGTCTATCTCTTCCCCTCTTAACTCTCCTAAATCTTCAGCAATCTAGTTTCTGACTTCATTCAAATGAAATTACCCTTTCAGAAAGTTTCTAATGATCTCTTAATTGCTAGTCTTACCAGCCTTTTTCTCATTCCTTATTCTTCACCATTCTGCAGCATTTGACACTATCAATCACTTCTAGAGATACTCTCTCCTTTCTAGATTTCCATAATAATGTTCCTTCTTGGTTTCTCCTACCTGATGGTTCCTTCCATAACTCCTTTACTTACTGTATCTTCATCAGTGCTATGCTTACAATAGGTGACCCCTATGGCTCTGCCCTGGATCCTCTTTAATTCTCCATCTATTAATTTTCTTTAAAAGAGCTTTAAAAAACTTTTACTTTCTGCCTTAGAATGGATACTCAGTACTATTTCCAAGGCGGAAGAGTAGTTAGAACTAGGCGATTGGGGTTGAGTAACTTGTTCCAAGTCACACAGCTAGGAAGTATCTGAGGTCAAATTTGAACCCAACTCCTCCTGACTCCAAGCCTTGCTCTCTCTCCACTGACATCTAGTTGCCTCCCCACCATGAATCTTTTGGCCACTAACTCCATGTCCCCATTAGGTAACTCAAGTTCAACACATCCAAAATAGAACTCATCATCCTTCCCTCTCCTCAACTTCATTACTGTCAAAGAGTACCACCATCATTCTCCCAGTGAACCTGATTCATACCTCAGTGTTTGAATTCTATATAACTGAATTCTACCTAACACTCTCCTTGCAATCCAAGTTGTCAAATCTCATCAATTCTACTTTCACAACACTTCTCTTAAAATGTCCTCTTTTCTCCATTCTCATTCCTCATTACCTTTTGTCTGTACTACTACAACAGCCTTTTAACTAGTTTTGTCTCAAGTCTCTCTTTAACATACCCTCCACTGGGCTGCAAAAGTGATCTTCCTATAATATGTAAGTCTAAATAGATCCACTCTGTTTGATAAATTTCAAATGTCTCCTTGTTCACCTTAAGGATTAAATATAATGTCTTCTATTTAGCTTTTAAAGCTTTTTACGCCTGCCCCCCCTTTTTTTTACCTTTCCAGTCTTCTTATACTTTTATTCTCCCCCACAAACTGTATGATACAAAGCTACAATGGCCTACTTGCTTTTCCTCTGATACTCCCAATGCTCCAAATCCACTTGTATCTTTGCAAGATTGTCTTTCATACCTGGAATGTTCTGTCCCAATATCTTTCCATCTTTGATTCTTTGGCTTCCTTCAAGACTTGGTTCAAATTACACCTTCGGCATTGTCTACCTTGGCTACTAGCTTGTGGTCCTTGAGATGACTTTACGAGATCTTTTATGTATCTTTATAAGTGCCTAATTACTTATTGTTTCCTATATATATATATATATATATATATATATACATATTTTTTTTTTGGTATCTCCAGTGCTTAACACAATGCCAGACACATAAGAAGTGTCAACACTTGTTTACTGAGGACTATTGTTGACACCCCCTCCACTAGTGTCTGCACTGAAATTACTTTGCAAGTATTTTTACTTACTTGTGTATCAGTTGTTTCTCTTCAATAGAATGTAAGTTTTGGGAAGTAAAATCTGTTTTGATTTTTCTTTGTATTCTAGCACCAGGCCTAGACCATAGCAGCTTAATATAAATGTATACAAGGACCAAGTTTTAAGTTTTATACTCCATGGTCTAGCATGGTCTCTTAATAAGATCCTAATAAATGTTCCTTATTATTGTATACCTGTTTTCCTATGTTCAAAAACATGCTGTGTCTGGTAAGGCATAAAATAATTTTTTGGAGGAGGAGAGGAAGTTAATAGCAGCTGACTTTGTGCAATCTTATATACAGGACTTTATCTGAGGCTTCTATCACTTTGAAGTGGGCAGTATAGATATTATCCTGATTTCATAGACAGAAAACAGATTCGGAAAAATTAGATGACTGTACAAGACAGCGGGATTAATGTTAGACGACAGATTAGAAGTGGGGTGTCAACCCCTGACCCTTTCCAGTGCCCTAAATAGCGGAAAAGAGTAAGTGAGGGGGAGGGGCAGGGAGCGGTGGGTTAATAATACTTTTAATGACGCACTATAGCAGGCCACAGGTGTCCTAGTGCATAGAGAGCTGGACCTGGGAGTCAGGAAGAAGCAAGTTCAAAACTTGCCTCCGATATCTAACAGTTGTGTGACCCTGGGTAAGTCACCTAACCTCTTTGGATATCTTCGTCTGGAGAATGAAGGGGCTGGATTCGATGGTCTCCAAGGCCCTTTCCGGCTCTAGCCCTCCGGTCCCATGAGAGTTAATTCACGAAGAAGACCTAAATCAATGAAGTCCCCGCTCCCTCCCCACACTGGGATGTACGGTCCCAGCCGCTCACGCCACAAAGCAGGGGCTATTCACACCATCAGGGACGACTTACCCCAATTTGCACCCTGCCCCCTCTCCAGACCAGCTCCACCCCGGGTCACCCCCTGGGCCTCGTCCGCCCTCCCTCAGCACGGGCCACAGGCACCTCAGCCAACCTTTCCTCGCACGCTCCGTGAGGCTCGCGCCTTCCCCCAGTCCGGCAGGCGGTGGAAGCTCCGTCCATTCTCCGGAGAAGAAAAATAAAAGAACACACACAAACTTACCTTGCTCAACTTGCGGCAGCCGCAGGCCGGCGCTAGCTTTCACTGCGCCGGCGCACAATTACGTGAACTCGCTGATGCCCAACCCAGGGGCAGGAGGCCAATCAAAACGTGAAAACTAGACCTCAGGAGCAAGGTGGAATGAAAGAAAGGGAAGGGGAGGTTGGGAAGACAGGGCCCTACAGAACTTTCTTCTCGCGAGAGGACGGAGTGGGGAACCGGGAAACGGGCGCGCGTGCGCGCACGTGTTGGGCTTTCGTTGGGTTGGTGCCTGCGCACTCTGGCCTGGGAAGTTGCTTCTGGGGGCGGGTTAGGGAAGGGAGGGGAAAGCGGATCTCGAAAGTGGGAGGGCTTTTTAAAGTTTGTTACCCGGCCAGTTTAAAGAGCCGAAAGCAAACAAACAAAAGGTGACTGTGACTCGAGCAGCGTTAAATCCCTAAGGAAACCGATACGCGGAGCCAGGGCTCTTGGGGCCTTGCGGCCGGGTGTCTTTTCTCAGTCCTCTTCAGTTGCTCTGAGGACTGGGACGGGCTGCACATGCTCCACGCTCGTTCCGCGTGGCAGCTTGCTCCGTTTGTGTGGCTCCCGCTAGATATCAGCAACATTGCAAGCCGCTAAGTTTATTTAAGGGGGAAAAAAACCAACAAAAAACCCTTAGATTTCACCAGGGAGTGATCACTCTTTCCAGTGTATAGGGTCCCAGGAGTTTCCTCAACTTGTCGGGTTTGGCTCGTTTTTTTTTTTTTTGGTTTTGTTTTGTTTTTAAGAGGATGTTGTCAGAGATTTCTGCAATTTGAGATCTTAAGACACTTGAGAGTTTTAAGTGACTTGTTCAAAATCACACAGCTAGACAGAATTTAAACTGTCTTCCGGATTCCGAGGCTGGAACCGCTATGCAAGGGGGATCATATCTGTCCTAGTTCACAATAACTGAAGAGAAGGCTTTGAAAAGGATCATATAAATAAGTCATTCTGAAATGTGACTGTCTGACAGGAACTTAATTCTTGGGGAAGACGGATATATTGTAATGTAGATCACTGATTTCTCCCTATAACTATGCAATTTCATTGCATATTTATGAGAAAGGAGAAGCTAAGGACATAACTGGGTAAATGTCTCAGAATAAGGTGGCATATATTATAAAAGATAGCATTGTCATAGAATGCTGAGATGTCTGATCAAAGTCCCAAATTTTGGTTCTAAGACCATATTCTTTTGAAAATGAAATTTTTCCAGGGGTATAAAAAAGAGGGAAAACACATTACTGATAGTTTACAACATAATTTTATATAGAGAGATATGTAATATGAAAATTCCAAAGTACTTTATAAACAGTGACACATGACATTTTACAGATTTATTCAAAGTGGATTTTGCTATAATTTTAGATGTATTTATCAACTCAGATGGAGAAATTACTTGAAAAAGTGTGGAGGCAGTGTCAGGTGTAAACAGCTGTTAATACTAGCTAGTATTAGGAACCCAAGTTTTCCTTGCCCTTACTTCCCTAAATTAAGGAAAAAAATGCTCCAGTACATTTTATCTAATTCATAATTGACTGTCTCAAGTTTTATATTGATCCTTGTACGTTTATTTAGGAACCACCCCAAATTCTAAATTTATACATATTTTAATCATATGTTAACAAAGGGAAAGAGAAAATTACTTAATGCCTCAAAGAAACCAAATTGTTTTTAAAGAATCAAGCAATATTTGCTGGTAGGAAATGGAACTTGTACAAAAATGTTTCCTAAAATTGAGATGAAAAGAAATATTATCCATTAGTTTTAGCTGAAGTAAGATACTTAAAATATTCCAAAAAACTTAAAGGAATCCATTGTAGTGGCTTGTTCATTCTTGTCACAGTTGCTGAAATATGTCATAATAGGTTGCCAAGGAAGTTGTTATACATCATGGATTCAAGTATTCTCCCAGTCATCCTCAATCACATAAAACATGTTTTGATATTTTCTAAGAAAGTAGCTTCATGGGACTCCCCTATTCCCTTTTCTGGGAGATGGACCCTCCCAAAAAGCCTTTGAATTTAATTTCAAATCCGGAGTATGAATGCCGAAAGGATGACTCTTGTGGGGCAATAGGGAACTTTCTGCTTTGGTACTTTGCCATTATGTTGTTCCTGATGATCCTCTATAGGGCTTCTCTCTGGGTAGGATATTCTTCCATTCTTATTAATATATTTACTAAGCCATGTATTTCTATGAAGTTATTATTTTTTTATAAAGACTTCCCAGCTATTAATGACCCAAAGTTTCCTTCTATGTCCTCATAATTCTGGTTGTGGGAAGTAAGATATTAGATATTACAGAATATATACTATGGAATCTTAAACTCATAGAAAGATTTTTTTTTAAGTAAAATAAGAGTGCAGACTAAGATTCAGAACTACCATTATAGAGTATTCCTCTTTGTAAAAATGTAAAGCAGTAATAATAATAACGATAATGAGAATCATTTACATAGTGCCTACTATGTACCAGACACTGAGTGCTAAGCACTTACAAATATTATCTCATTTGTTCTTCACAACAACCCTGGGAGGTAGATACTATTATAGTCTCCATTTTATAGTTTTGGAACCTGAAAACAGACACAGGAAGTTAAGTGACTTGCCCAAGGTCACCCAGCTATTAGTCAAAATTTGAACTCAGGTCTTGACTCCAGGCCCAGTACTTTATATAATGTGCCACTTAGATGGTGCATAATATATGTATATATGTCAACAATTACTATTACTAGCATTATTATAGCTGGCAATGCTTTCTGCTTAAAATGACTGCAGATTCTGATTTTTAATATGATGACTAATCAAATAATTGTATTTACTATTGGTACATGTAAAATGCACATTGTAATAATAACTAATATTTTACTTTTTAATAATTATTACTATTAATTAGTAATAATAATCAAAGCAGTCATCTTTTTTACTCTGTTCCATTAGAAGCAAAAATAGGTTATTAAACCCTTTGGTGTTTCATTTTGGTAGGCAGAGAGATACCTCTCTGTAGGAAATTCATCTGAATTTTCTTTAGGCAGAATCTTTCATAGCAATCAATAGAATTAGAATAGGGATAGTTTTATATTACCTAGCTAAACTTATTGAATGAATGACCAGCCTAATAAGAAAGTTACTACTCTCTTGTATATTATCAAACATTTTCATAGACTCAGAGTTGGAAGAGATTCCAAAAGGCTTCTGGTTAAGAATTCCCTTGAAAACATACCCAATAAGTGAAGTAATCATTCAGCTTTTCTTTGAGGACCTCTAGGACTACTTGTCAATGCAATTCATTTTTGACTCTTGGATGGCAAATTGTTAGGAAGTTTATCAGTTTTACTGTCACTCCTAAGTCTTCCCTGCATTGCTATTGTTGCTTTATGGGGCCAAATAAGACAGATTTAATCCCTATTCCAATGACTACCTTTAAACATTTTTTTAAACCCCTACCTTCAGTGTATTGGTTCCAAAGCAGAAGAGCAGTAAGGGCTAGGCAATTGGGGTTAAGTGACTTGTCCGGTTTACACAGCTAGGAAGTGTCTGAGGTAAGGTCACATTTGAACCCAGGTCCTCCCTTCTGGCCGGTCTCTCAATCTACAGTTACCTAGCTATCCCCCGAGTGACTACCTTTTAAATGCTTAACGAGAGCTATTGAGAGTTTTTCCTATTAGAGGTATCATATCTAAAATACTGCTAGGGAGAACTTTCTCTAACCCTGCTTATTCAGTCACCTTCCAGTTCAGGCTAAACAGCCTCATTTTTTTAGATTAAAAAATAACAATAATTTCATCTGCATCATCTATATAGAACCTTAGATCTTAGAGCTGCAAAGGGACCTCAAGAGACCATTTGTCCTTTCTTTTTTTTAGGCAGGTAAGATTTATCCCCATTCTCAGGAAAATTGAAAAACTGCAGACTCTGCCACTAACCAAATAGTATAACCACAGGTAGTTAATTTCAAGGGACAATCCTGGGACACCCAGTTTTTCCTGTTTTATTCATGTTTGCTTCATGGAGTTCAATTTATTAAGTACTAGTTTGTTTATTTCATATATTTATTTCAAATATTTTTACATGTTTTCATGATTCATTTTCTCCCCCCACCCCCAGCCAATAAGCAATTCCACTGGGTAGTACAAATGTTATCACTTGATACCTATTTCCGTATTATTCAATTTTTGCTATAGACAATCTTTTATTTTTATTTTTAAAATTTTATTTAGAATATTTTCCCATGGTTACAAGATTTGTGTTCTTTCCCTCCCCTCTTCCCTCTCCCCTTCCAGAGTTGTCAAGCAATTCCACTAGTTTATACATAAGTCATTATTCAAAACCTATTTCCATATTATTCATATTTATAAGTGTTCTTCTAAAGCCAAAACCCCAATCATCTATCCATTGAACCAGGTAATCAATTTTATGTTTTTTTTTTCTGCGTTTCTACTCCCACAGTTCTTTCTCTGGATGTGGATAGCATTCTTTCTCATAACTCCCTCTGGATTGTCCTGGATCACAGCATTGCTATTAGTAGAACAGTCTGTTACATTTAATTGTGCCACAGTGTTTCCCTCCCTCCCTCCCTTCCTTCCTTCCTTCCTTCCTTCCTTCCTTCCTTCCTTCCTTCCTTCCTTCCTTCCTTCCTTCCTTCCTTCCTTCCTTCCTTCCTTCCTTCCTTCCTTCCTTCCTTCTTTCCTTCCTTCCTTCCTTCTTTCCCCTTACCTTCCATCTTTCATACATTAATACTATGTATTGATTCCAAGGCAGAAGAGTGGTAAAGGGCTAGGCAAGTGGGAGTCAAATGACTTGCCCAGGGTTACATAGCTAGGAAGTGTCTGAGGCCAGATTGGAACCTAGGACCTCCCATCTCTGGGCCTGGCTCTCAATCCACTAAGTTACCCAGCTGCCCCCCCCCCCATTTTTTTTTTTGCCACCATAAAAAGCATCGCAATAAATACTTTTGTACAAGTATTTTTCCTCTTTGGGGTACAAACCCAGCAGTACTATGGCTGGATCAAAGGGCAGACAATCTTTTAGCACCCTTTGGGCATAGTTCCAAATGGCCTTCCAGAATGATCAGTTCACAACTACACCAGCAATGCCTTAACATCTCGATTTTGCCACAATCCCTCCAACATTTATTACTTTCCATTGCTATCATATTGGCCAGTCTGCTAGGTGTGAGGTGATACCTCAGGGTTGTTTTGATTTCCATTTCCATAAAGCAATCTTTTAAAGCCAAAACCCCTAATCATGTGCCCATATATACAAGTGATGAGTGATGTCATATGTTTTTCTTTTGTGTTTCTGCTCCCATGGTTCTTTCTCTCAATGTGGATAGCATTCTTTTTTAGAAGTCCTTCAGGAGCATCCTGGTTATTAAGTACTAGTTTAAGCAGAGACAGCATTTGTCATTATGCAACATGAAATTCCTTATTTTCTCTGATAAGAAATTTAGTTACTAATTTATCGGTAGTATGGCATTAATATGTTGGGAAAATAGTAATTATTCTTGCCATGAAATACATTGATTTTTAATTCATTTTCTACTTTTCTAAACATTTGTCCATTTAACAGAAAGTTTATATTTTGTACATTTAAAAATATATACATAAAGGCTGCTAGATAGTGCAGTGGATAAGGCTTTGGATCTGAAGTCAGGAAGACCCAAGTTCAAATCAGCCCTCATACACTTACTAGTTAGGGGACCCTGAGCAAGTCACTTAACTTCTTGTGTACCACAATTTCCTCAGCTATAAAATGAGTATAACAATAGCACCATTTTCCTAGGTTTTTTGTGAGGATCAACTGAGAAAATATTTGTAAAGCACTTTGCAAATATTAAAGTATTATTATTAGCATTATTATTCAGACTATCCCTTCTAGTCAATCAATATACACTTCTAGAACAGAATTAACTTCTGAACTTGAAGGGACTTCAGATCTTTGACTCCAAATCCCTGGCATTTTGCTGATGAGGGCATTGAGGCCCAGATACAGGTGAAATAACTTGCCCAATATTACAGCTAATTAATGATAGAGCCAAGAGTAAAACCCAGAATGCCTAGGTCCTGGTCTTTTCCTTATACTACCTTGCCTCTCAGAGTAGAAGCCAACTCTAGTTCTCACTTTCTATAAAACAACATGTACAGGGGAAGTTAGGTGGTTCAGTGGATTGAGAGCTGGACCTAGAGATGGAGGAGTGTGTGTCTTGGGTTCAAATTTAGCCTCAGAATCTTCCTAACTCTGTGACCCTGGGCAAGTCACTTAACCCTTATTTCCTATACCATACCATTCTTCTGCCTTGGAACCAATACATAGTATTGATGCTAAAATGGATGGTAAGTGTTTGTTTTTTTTAATTTACACAAAAGTTTAATAAATGCTTTTCATGGTGATCTCATCTGACAGCTTACTTTGATATCTATCTACCTCTCTCTATTTAACGATAAAATACTGAATCTAGCGTCAGGAAGACCTCAGTTCAAATATTTATTATTTTTAAAATATTTATTTATTTGTTTGTTTATTACATTTCAGTTCCCAAGTAACTCCTTCCTGTCTTCCCTCCCCTCCCTGAACTAGAGAAGGCATCATTTGTCAAAATGTATACATAAAACTATGTCTTACTTATTTTTATTTACCAATTCTTTCTTTGGAGGTGGATACACATGTTATTCTTGAAACAGTATTTCTGTTGCTTGATATAATGTTCTCTTGATTCTACTTGTTTCTTCATAATTTCATATGGTTTCCCCATGTTTTAAAAAAATTAACCTGTACATCATTTTTTGTGGTGTAGTAGTATTCCATCACAATCATATGCCATAACTTGTTTAGCCATTCCTCAGTTGATCCTCCCCTCAATTTCTAGTTCTTGGCTACCTCAAAGAAAGATGCTGTTAATATTTTATAACATATGGGTTCTTTTCCTTTTGCCCTGATCACCTCAGGAAACAAACCTGATGGTAGAATCACTGAGTCAAAAGATATACAATTTTATAGCTCTTTGGGCATCATTCCAGATTGTTCTTCAAAATGACATTTCACAGTTCTACCAGCAGTGAATTAGTGTTCTTGTTTTCCCAAATCCCCTCCAACATTTGTCATTTTACCCTTTTATCATTTTATCCAATCTAATAGTTGTGAGATTATATCAGAGTTGTTTTGATTTTCATTTCTCTAACCAACAATGAGTTAGAGCATTTTTTCTTATATTTATAGATATCTTTGATGTCTTTCCCTAAAAATTTTCTTTTAATATCTTTCAACCATTTATAAGTTGAGGGGATGACTTATTCTTATAAATATGAAAAAATTATTTATTTTAGATATGAGACTTCTATCTGAAAAACTATACTCCCCCACTCCAATTTACTGCTTTTCTTCTAATCATGGCTACATTAGTTTGCTTTGTACAACCCCTTTCTAATTTAATGTTTTCAAAACTATCCATTTAACATCTCACAATGCTTTTTCTCCTCTTTGTTTATTCATTTTTTTACTCCTAGCCATAAATATGATAGGTATTATGTTTCCTGTTCTTCTAATTTACTTGTGATATGTCCCTTTATGCTTAGGTCATATATCCATTCTGATCTTATTTTGGCAAATAGTGTAATACATTGGTCTACATCTAGTTTCTGCCAGACTGATTTCCAGTTTTGCTAAATAGTGAATTCTTATCCCAACTGGATCTTGGATCTTTGTGTTTGTTAAACCCAAGGTTACTTTAATCTTTTACAACAATTTGTTGCATGTCTGTATAATTTGAATTGAGTAAATATTAATAAGGCTCAAACAACAGCATTAAGAAATTAAAAGAATAGACTCAAGAGAGCCTGAGTCCCCATTTTCCTTTAGTTTGTCAGAGAAAATATCGAGGAATACATACTTAGATATATACCTTTCATGACAGAGACCATCATGAGCAAAAAAATAATGACATGGAAGGACAGGGGTAGAAACAGGGAGAACCTACAACAAAAGTAAGAATGCCCTCATATGACACTTTACACATGAAAGAGGCTGACTTTAGACCCATCACTTTTGGTAGGCATCATAGAGGATAGAGGGGCTGGGCTTGAAGCTCATGAAGGCCTGAGTTTGCACTGGCCTCAGCAGTTTCCTAGCTGTGTGATTTTGAGCAACTTGCTTAGCCTCTGTTTGCCATGGGAGAAGGAAATGATAAACCATTCCAGTATCTTTGCTAAGAAAACCCCATAGGCATACATTACTACTCAAGGTTTTGGAAGGGGGACTTTGAGGGAGTTAATGTTTTAGGGCAGAGACTTTACATTTATTTTTTTACTTATGTGGGTTTATTTTGTATCCTGCAACTTTGCTAAAGTTGTTGATTATTTCGATTAGCTTTTTTGTTGATTCTCTAGGATTTTTTAAGTAGACCATCATGTCAATTGCAAAGAGTGATAACTTGTTCTCCTCCTTGCCTATTTTAATGCCTTCAATTTCTTTTTCTTCTCTAATTGCTACAGCTAGTGTTTCTAGTACAATGTTAAATAATAGAGGTGATAATGGGCATCCTTATTTCACTCCTGACCTTATTGGGAATGCATCTAATTTATCCCCATTGCAGATGATGTTTGCTGATGGTTTTAGATATATGCTACTTATTATTTTTAGGAAAGACCCTTCTATTCCTATACTTTTTAGTGTTTTTAATAGGAATGGGCATTGTATTTTATCAAAGGCTTTTTCTGCACCTATTGAAATAATCATGTGATTTTTGTTGGTTTGCTTGTTGATATGGTCAGTTATGTGGATGGTTTTCCTAATATTGAACCATCCTTGCATTCCTGGCATGAATCCTTCTTGATCATGGTGAATGACCCTCCTGATCACTTGCTGGAATCTTTTTGCTAGTATCCTCTTTAGGATTTTTGCATCTATATTCATTAGGGAGATTGGTCTATAGTTTTCTTTCTCCGTTTTTGACCTGCCTGGCTTTGGAATCAGTACCATGTTTGTGTCATAAAAGGAATTTGATAGAAATCCCTCTTTACTTATTATGTCAAATAGTTTGTATAGTATTGGGATTAGCTGTTCTTTGAATGTTTGATAGAATTGTGAATCCATCAGGCCCTGGGGATTTTTTCTTAGGGAGTTCTTTGATGGCCTGTTGGATTTCTTTTTCTGATATGGGATTATTTAAGAATTCTATTTCTTCTTCTGTTAGTCTAGGTAATTTATATTTTTGTAAATATTCATCCATATTGCCTAGATTGGTATATTTATTGCCATATAATTAGGCAAAGTAGTTTTTAATGATTGCCTTAATTTCCTCTTCCTTGGAGGTGAGTTCCCCCTTTTCTTCTTTGATGCTGTTAATTTGCTTTTCTTCTTTCCTTTTTTTAATTAGATTGACCAGTACTTTGTCTATTTTATTTGTTTTCTCAAAGTACCAGCTTTTAGTCTTATTTATTAGTTCAATAGTTCTATCACTTTCGATTTTATTAATTTCTCCCTTAGTTTTTAGGATCTCTAGTTTGGTTTTCTTCTGGGGGGTTTTAATTTGTTCGCTTTCAAGTTTTTTTATTTGCAATTCCAATTCATTGATCTCTGCCCTTCCTAATTTGTTAATAGATGCACTCAGGGATATGAATTTTCCTCTGAGTACTACTTTGGCTGCATCCCATAGGGTTTGAAAGGATGTCTCACCATTGTCATTTTCCTCGATGAAATTATTGATTGTTTCTATGATTTGTTCCCTAACTAACTGATTTTGGAGTATCATATTATTTAATTTCTAATTAATTTTTGATTTGGCTCTCCATATACCCTTACTGATCATTATTTTACATTTATTTTTATGTACCAAATTAGGCTAGCTATTAAAAATATTTCCTGCAGAGATTCATTCCATTTTGTTCCCACGGTTAGAAAATCACTTGGGGGTACTAGCCTATCAGTGGATTTGGAATCAGGGATATTGGGATTCAAGGCCTGCCAGCTTTGTGATTCTTGGCAAGTCATTTAACCACTCCCAACCTATATCTTCATCTGTCAAATTAGAAGACTTGACTAGGCTTCTAATGTCTTTTGTAGTTCTAAAGCTATGATCCTTTGATTAAAAAAAAATCCCTTACCTTCCATCTTAGAGTCACTACTGTATATTGGTTCTAAGGCAGAAGAACAGTCAGGACTAGTCAATGGGGGTTAAGTGACTTGCCCAGGGTCACACAGCTAGGAAGTGTCTGAGGACAAATTTGAATCCAAGACCTCCTGTCTGTAATCCTGGCTCTCAATCTACTGAGTCACCCAGGTGCCCCCATCCTTGGATTTTTACTAAAGAGTGCATAAATAAATACTTTTAGTCTCAAGTTTCTTATTCCTCTAACATAAGCCCCTCCCCACCCCATTTATAATACTAATGGTTATATAATATAATATAATGGTTATATATATATATATATATAACCATTTGAGATTTGTAAAATTTTACTTATATTTAATACCATTTGATTTGAGGACTATATCTTGAACTATTAAATTATGATACCTGAAAGTAATTTTCTACACTATCTAGGGCCATTTTAAGAGATTGCATTATTTATAATAACAACTCATATTTACATAGTGTTTTAAGATTGCAAAGCATTTTTTCTACTCTGACATAACTTCTCAAAAGCTTTTGTCACCTCGGATCAACTTTTTCATTCAAAGATATTTTATTTTCCTAATTAATATAATTATAATATAATATTACATTGTATATATAATAATTTTCAACATATGTTTTCTGAAACTATAAGATCCAAATTATCTCCCTGCCTCCCTTCCTTCCTCTCTCTTGGAGATGGTAGGCAATTTGATCTGAATTATTCATATATTATCATGCATAAAATACTTCTATATTGGTCAGTGTTGTAAGAGAATATTCATATAAAACCAAAACTGCAAAATGAAACTGTAAATAAACTAATGTGGAAGGTAGTATACTTTGATCTGCATCTGACTCCAACACTTCTTTCTCTGAAGGTAGATAACATTCTTTGTCATAAGTATCACAGAATTGTCCCAGATCATTGGATTGCTGAGAGTAGCTAAATCTTTCACACTTGATCATCATCATATAATATTGCTGTTACTATGTGCAATGTCCTCCTGGTTCTGCTTATTTTACTCTGCATTAATTCATGTAGATCCTTCTAGTTTTTTCTGAAACCATCCTTATCATTTCTTATAGCACAATAGTATTCCCTCAGCAACATATACCACAACTTGGCTAGCCATTCCCAAATTGATGAACATCTCAATTTCCAATTCTTTGCCATCACAAAAAGAGCTGCTATAAATATTTTTTTGTATGAATAGGTCCTTTCCCCTTTTAAATGATTTCTTTGTTATACAAATCCAATAGTGTTATTACAAGATCAAAGGGTATGCACAGTTTTGTAGTCTTTTGGGTATATAATTCCAAATTGTCCTCCAGAATGGTTGGATCAGTTCACAACTCCACCAACAATGCATTAATATCCCAATTTTGCCACATGATCCCCAACATTTTCACTTTCCTTTATTATTATATTGGCCAATCTGATAGGTATGAGGTGGTACTTCAGAGTTATTTTAATTTGTATTTCTAATCAAGAGTGATTTAGAACATTTTTTCATATGATTATTGATAGCATTAATTTCTTCATCTGAATATTGCTTGTTCTTATCCTTTGACCATTTGTCAATTGGGGAATAGCTTATATACTTTTTAAAAAATCCTTACCTTCCATCTTAGAATTAATACTGGCTATTGGTTCTAAGGCAGTAGAGTGGTAAGGACTAGGCAATGGGGGTTAAGTGACTTGCCCAGGGTCACACAGGAGGAAGTATCTGCAGTCAGATTTGAACCCAGTACCTTCTATCTCTGGGCCCAGCTCTCAATCTACCGAGTTCCCTAGCTGCCCCCAATTGCTTATATATTTATAAATTTGGCTTAGTTCTTTATAAATTTAAGAAATTAGACCTTTATCAGAGAAATTTGTTATAAGTTTCCCAGTTTGCCTTCTAATCTTGATTACATTGGTTTTGTTTATGCAAAAGCTTTTAAATTTTATATAATCAAAATTATTCATTTTACATATTATAATGCTCTCTATCTCTTGTGTGGTTATAAATTCTTCCCTTCTTCATAGATATGACAGATAAACCATTTTGTGATCCCCTAACTTACTCATGATTTCACACTTTGTGTCCAAGTCACATACCTATTTTGACCTTGTCTTGGCATAAGGTATGAGATATTGGTCTATACCTAGTTTCTGCCATGCTATTCTTCAGTTTTCCCATCAGTTCTTCTTAACTAGTGATGTCTTATCCAAAAAAACTGGGGTCTTTGAGTTTATCAAACATTAAGTTGCTAAGGTCATTTACCCTTCTATATTGTGCATCTAATCTATTCCATTGATCCACCCTCCTATTTCTTAGCCAGTACCATATTGTTTTTCTGACCACTGCTTTATAATATAGTTTGAGATCTGGTACTGCTAAGCTACCTTCCTTCACTTTTTTTTTCATTAATTCCTTTTGGTTCTTCTAGATGAGTTTTGCTATTATTTCTTTCTAGTTTTATAAAACAATTATTTGGTAGTTTGATTGGTAATCCAGGATCAATTTAAAAATATTATCCTTCAAGTCATTATTTTATTTCACTTAGTCCAACACTTTAGAAAATTTGGTAGCAAGACTACCAAAAGTCTGTCTTTTAAATTGATGATGATTAAACAGGATCACGGAGTAGGAGCTCAATAAATATTTGGTAAATTAAAATTTTAAATCAGACTCAACTAATATCCCAAGACAACAATGATTCTTAACAAAGAAATAATAATGAATGGCTTCTAAATTAGAAAATCTCTGTAATTAGTCTATATTTCCTGACACAGATGTCTGAGAAAAAGGATATATCATTATCAACTGACAGTGGGACAGGTGGCTCAGGATGTAAAGGTGAGACCTAGTGTATATTTAGCATCCAATAAAAAAGATTATGACAGTGTACATTACTGCTGATAGTTTCCAGCTGCCCTGTCCCCATCCCTATGCTCTATCCCCACCACTAAATCAAATTGAGTTTTGCAGGGAACTGGAAACATTGCCTCCCATCTCCTTCTTGATCCCTCCCCTATTTCTCTTACCTTGGCTTTTGCTATTTATCATTATCTGCCCCATGTCAGCTCCCACTCCCATTACCCTATCACTCATTAAAAAAAAAAAGAATTGTTTTTTAACCCTTTCCTTCTGTCTTAGATTCATATTGTGTATTGGTTTCAAGGCAGAAGAGTGGGTAGTAAAGATTAGGCAATGGGGGTTAAGTGACTTGTCCAGGGTCACAGAGCCAGGAAATATCTGAGACCAGATTTGAACCCAGGACCTGGCTCTCCATCCACTGAGCCACCCAGCTGCTGCCATCACTCATTTTTAAGAATGTAAAACCTCTGAGAAATAGAAGGAAGCTTGATCTTTCTTTGGAAAAAGTTGGGATATTTGCCTTGGACCATAAATCAGGACCAGCATTGTCTTTCCAAAGAGGGCTTTTAAGATTTCCATCTGTTTCCTTCTTCTCTTCCAGACTGAGAAGGTATCTTCCCCACATGGGGTGGGGGGCAAGTAAGGTCGAGTAGAGCTCTGTTGTATCTGGCAGCGATGTGTAGTCTGAATATTGTTAAAAAAAATCAGACCCCTGTATGACTTACTCTCTTTGGGATTCATGCTACAGGTTGCTGTGATAATATTAGCAGTATGTTGAACCGCAATGCAGCTAATCTATTGTTTTCCTCTGATTGTTATTATCAAAGATGCCTACTGTAAGCGACATAACAAAAGCGCCATCTGGGACTCTTTTAGAAAGATCTTTAAGAAGAAACCCAAACACATGCAACTTTCCCCTGTAACTGACTCAGAAGTGGCCCTTGTGAATGCCTACCTAGAAAGGAGAAGAGCCAGGCTTCACTCTCAGCTGAACCAGATGAATCAAGGCCTCCATGACAGTGACACCACGGACAGGGACAGCATGGACTCCAACTCAGGAGCCTCCTCCTGGAAGGAGAGTGAGACGGAACATCACCCAACACCAGCCAGCCTTCGGAGAAGAAAGATAGCTCAAAGGCAGAGGAACCTTGGCAGCTATCAAATCAGGGAAAGGCCTTGCCTCCACTGCAAAGCCATGAGAACCAGTGAATGGCTGACTCGCCACTTCCTTCATCCTCCTACAGCACCTCCTCCAGTAGATGGAGATATTCCAGAGGAGAATTCTCTGATAGAAATTAACACAAAATTCAGTCGAATTTGAGCTTTATCCAGTTCTTAGTTACTTGATGCAAAATGAATAAGAGATTAAAACAAGTATGAAATATCAACCAGAAGGTCAAGGTAGTGAGGCTTTACAATAAAGTCTCTCTACTAATGACAAGTGTACTTGGTATGTTTTAGATAATTATTTTTAAGTAAAAAAAAAAACCTAGTAAATTGTATGATAACATCATGAGACTTTGACCAAAGATTTGCATCTACTGTGTCTACATGATGCAATATGATGTATGATGCTGAATTTGGCTTGCTAACTTTGCTACCCTGGGGAAGCCATCTTAAAATAAAGGGGTTGGAATAGATGGTCTGTAACGTCCCTTCCAGGTCTAAACCTGTGATCCTATGATTTTTACTTGAATCAGTATAAATAAATATTTTTGGTCCTCAGTTCATTTATTCCTCTAAAATAAATAAGGAAGCTCTTTTAAAATGGATGATTTAGGGGACAGCTGAGTGGCTCAGTGGATTGAGAGCCAGATGGGAGGTCCTGGATCCAAATCTGGCCTCAGACACTTCCCAGCTGTGTGACCCTGGGCAAGTCACTTGATCCCCATTGCCCTTACCACCCTTCTGCCTTGGAACCAATACATAGTATTGATTCCAAGACGGAAGGTAAGAGTTAAAAAAAATAAAATGGATGATTTATCCATCAATTCAACAAGCATTTGTCAAGTACTTTGTCTATAGGGTATTCATTGTACTAGAAAATTGGGAAGCAAGGCAAATACAAAGTAATTTGAAGGTGGAGAGAGTATTGACAACTGGAGGAATTTGGGAAGGTTCCATAACTTAGCTAAGTCTGAAGTAAGATAAAGTCTCTAAGAGAGATGAAGAAGGAATGCATTCATGGGGAGTTGCTGGTAGAAATGCATGAAGGTAAGATATGGAATGCCAAGATCTGGGAACTGCTAGTAGTCTAGCATGGCTAGATTAGAGAGCTCATAAAGGTAGGGAGTTAAGTGAGAGAAGGCTGCAAAAATAGTTGGAGCCAGCCAGGGAGGGTTTTAATGCTAGGCTGAGAAGCCCTTGGT
Source organism: Monodelphis domestica (assembly GCF_027887165.1). Lineage (NCBI taxonomy): Eukaryota > Metazoa > Chordata > Mammalia > Didelphimorphia > Didelphidae > Monodelphis > Monodelphis domestica. The sequence goes on from NC_077231.1 coordinate 202,469,094, forward strand.
AAGTCTTGCCTTTAGGAAGATTCTCTTGACAGCTAAGTGAAGGATAGATTAGGTGCAGGGAGACCAATGAGGAGGCTATTAACATAATCTGGGTGAGAAGTGATGAGGACCTGAATTAAGGTGGTGGCCATGTAAGTGTAGAGAATGAGAAGGGGCGTGAGGGATGTTAAAGACTGTTCAATCAGATAACTGATTGAACGCAAGGGGGAGGGAGAGGAGAAGAGAGAAAGAAGGGAAAAGGATGACAATGTCATGAACCTGAGTGATTAAGGGGATTGTAGTTCTCTCACCAGAAATGGGAAAAGCTTGTGATGCCAACAGGCCATGAGAGAAGAGCTATCCAGAAGAGCTATGAATTGGCTTTCAAGAGTAAGATCAGGCTAGGATAACTAATTCTGAGAGTAATATTTGTAGAGATGGTCATTGAACCTATGGCTTCTCAAGAGCTCTCCAAGGGAGAAAGTATTATGTTCTCATGCACTGCCTCAAATAACATTCCTGCTTAGGGAAGGGGGAGGGAATGGGCATTTATTAAGCACCTACTATGTGCTTGGCACTGTGATAAGCACTGTGATAAACAAATATCTTGTTTAATCTTCTCAACCCTGGGAGATAGGCTATTGTAATCCCTATTTTACAGTGGAGGAAACTGAAGCAGACAGCAGTTATGTGACTTACCTGAGGCCATCCAGCTGTTAGGAGTCTGAAGTTGGATTTGAACTCAGGCCTTCTTGATTCCAGGCTCCAAATTCTATCAAATCATCCACCTAGCTTCTCTAGAAGACGGATGATGAAAGAGCAAAGGTAACTGAAAAGAGAGTTGTTAGATAGATGAGGAGAAGCAAAAGAGAGTACCATCATGGAAGTCAAAGAAAGAGAAAGTATCTAGGAAGAGGGAGTAGTCTATGTTGACAAGAAGGATGAGGACTGAGGAAAAGTCACTGGGTTAACATTGAAGAGATGATAACCATGGAAAAAAATTTCAGTATAGTGATAGGATTTGAGATTATAGATATGCCAGTTATTGGCGATGGGGAGATTTCTGGTACTGACTACTCTTGTGGGTAGCTAAAGTGGAGTGAAGCTGCAGATCATGGAATCTGGGTCCAGTGTTTTCATAGGTATATCATCATATGTATTGAATTCTCCAAAAAGGGTAGGAGCCAATGTGGGTGGGAAGATTGTGAGTCTGGTATTACACTCATTGAGAAAGGAGAGAGAATATCTTGTAAACTGTTATATTGGGCAACAAAGACCTAGAATGGAGTTTTGCAGATAGATAATATACTCCTAAACTACTGGGGATAAATTAGGGGTTAAAAGAAAAGAATTAAAGTGGTTTATTATATAAGCATTGGGAGACTTAGCATGTCCTTCATGCTACCTTAGCGCAGCAGCTCCAAAGTAGTTGCTAAATAATTGTTGAATTGAATGCATGAATGTAAAATATGTGTACCTGCAGAGTTTAGGTACATAGGATGGATCTATGGACAAACATTCAAAATATCATAAAAATGAATTATTTTAAAGGTCCAAACCTGGTATTCCAGAATATTATCTATTGGAAATGGCCAGTAGTTTTATAACTCTTTATAGTTTGTCTGTGACATTATTCAGCCACTTAGAATAGAATCATAGACTCATATGGGATTTTAGAGATCATCTATTGCAAAACCTCACTTTTGTGGATGTTTATACTTTATAACCAGCATCTAAGGAAGAAAATTCATTTTTATTTGATATTTTAATCTTTAGGAGTCACCTTTAGAATATACTGTATTTGGTGAACTCTTGATTATTTATATATGATGAATTCACTATAGCAAATGTTAAATAACAAGCTTTCTTCCTTTCTTCTCATTAGTATGATTTTGAGCCTCTTCCCCTTGACATCATTTAATTAAGTGAGGCGAACAAAAACTACTTTATTAACACAAGCAAAATAAACTTTTAATTTATGTGAAAAATAATTTACTATGCATACCTTCTTAAGGCAAATAGATCAATTTAAAATGAAATGTTATTTTGGATTACAGTATTGTTAAAGAGCCCTGGATCCTCCTTGCTATTAAAAGGGAGAATATAATTCCATATTTGGGAGGATTCCAGTTCACTGGCTCTTCCAACCTTGTTAGCAAGAAGGTAAGGTACCCTTCCTTGTTCTCTCTCAAATACAAGGATACTTTTGTTTCTCTGGAACAACAGTATAAACCTCTTATTTATCCAGTGGGGGAGAGGAACATTTAGTCTTGGTGAGATTAACTCATCCAGGGTTTAGCAAGTGGAAGAAGATGAGTGAAGACCCAGCAAAGAGCTCCTATTGGAATTGGAACATGGTCTGGCTATTTGAGACTCTCACCATTCCTCCTCGTTCTATGTGAGCATGCCTAGCTGTTGCTCATGGACATTTGAGGGAGGTATGTGTTTTATAGGGAGAGGTGGAGTCTAGCCTGTCAGGCAGTTCTCAGTGGTTCCGATCTCTAAGGTTACAGGTGAGGAGCTGTCAGTTACTGAGTTGCACAGATGTGGAAGTCTCTAGCTAGTAGATATGGGGGATTCCAAAAAAGAGTAGAGAAGGGATTTCAGGAAAGAGGAAGGAGAATCTCTGTTTAATTTGATTCAACAACAGTTAATTAAGCACTTACTGGTATAAGGTACCATATGAGGAAGACAAAAATAGTTCTTGTCTTCAAAGAGCTTCCCCTCTACTAAGGAGTATAAAACCTATACATGAGTAATTAAATTCAAAGTACCAGTGGAAAAAAATGCAAAAAATTAAGGGGACCAGGAAAGGCCTCATTCAATAGGGTACATCTGAGGTCTGCTTTGAAGGAAGTTTAGGATATAAGCCAGAAGTGGCGAGCATATTCTAGACATGGGGATGCCTGTGCAAAGACACAAAGGGTAAAAAAAATAGCTATAATAGCTAACATTTATATAAACATATATATAACATATATTATATGTATTTTTATGTAACACATATATATATATAAATAAAACTTATATATTATACAACTTAGTATATTCCAGGAGCTATGCTAAATATTTTGTAGCTATTATCTCATTTAATCCCCACAACAATCCAGATAGGTAGGTGCCCTATTTTATAGATGAAGGAACTGAGACAAACAGATGTTAAGTGACTTGTTCAGGATCACATAGCTTTCAGAGGCCAAATTTGAACTCAAGTCTTCCTAATTCCAGATCTCCCCACTGTACTATCTAGCTGCCTACCAGGTGGTATCTTGTATATAGGTCAGTTTGATTAGAATAGAGAGTGAGTGAAAGGAAGAAATAAAAAATGTCTAGAAAGGTAGGTATAAGATTGTGAAAAGATTTAAGAGGCTGAGGATTTCAGATTTTATCCTAGGGAACCACTGACCATTTTTGAGCAGAGAAGAGACATAGACCAGTGTTTTAGGACTATAAGTTTGGCAATTGTATTGTGGGGGGATGGATTGGAGAGGGAAGACAGGAGTCAGGAAGAGAAATTAGGGGTTTATTTTAATAGACCAGGTGAGAGATGATGAGGTCCTGAAAAATTAAAAAGAGTAGAAGCTTCGTGAGTAGAGAGAAGGGGATAAACCTTGCATCAGTTTGGGGAGAAAAATCTCAGAGAGAAGGAGATACATTTAAGAGACGTGGTGGAGGTGAAATGTAGTACCTACTATTCTGGTACTGGAGTCTTTTTTTTCCTATGAAAATTTCTGAGCAAAAGAATGAACCAATATGAAATGGATATTGGGAAGATGGATCTGGCATATGTAAATGGAATATATTGGAATAGTAATAATAACAATAATGAAAACTAGCATTTATATTGTACTTTAAGGTCTGCCCATTTCTTTACATGCTTGCTGGGAGTCATCAGGCCATGACTCCTTGACAAAGTCACTCGTGGCAGCCAAGGGGCCACTCTGTGACCTCTTTAGCTGCCACAAGTGACTTTGTCAAGGTGTTGTGGCCTGATGGCTCCCAGCACATGCCTTATCTAATTAAATGACTAAAAGATAAGGTCAGAAGACAGATAAGGAACCTAGTGATTGAGGCAAGAGGTAATGAAAGCCTGGACTAGAGTAGTAGGAATGGTAATGGAAAGTTACAGAATAATGGGAGGACCATTGCAGAGGCAGAAATCATAATACTTGGCAGTAGTCTGGTTGTGGAAGAGATAGAGAGGAAGGGATCAGAGATGACTGAGTATGGACAACTGGGAGAATGAATGACAAAACTATTAAGAGAAATAAGGTAGGAGCAGCTATGGAGCACAAAGGACAGAGATGGTAGGACCTGGCTTCAAATCTGATCTTGGACATTTCCTAGCTCTGTGACCCTGGGCTTACTTAACCCCCACTGCCTAGCCCTTATGACTCCACTGCCTTAGAATCAGTATTTAGTACCAGTCCTAAGATAGATGATTTTTTAAAAGGAGAAATAAGGAAGCTAGAGGAGGGATAGATTTAGAGGAAAACAGGGTGAGTCAGTTTTAGACATGGATTTTAGAGCTGGAAAGGACCTTAATGATGATCTCATTCAATTAATTTCATAAATGAGAAAACTGAGGCCTAGAGACTGGAAAAGGTCTTGCCTGAGAACTCACAGATGAGAAGTATTAGCCAGAATGTTGAACTTCTGGTACCAGCAGATCCAAGTGGAATAGTCCCCCTGGCAAATGGAAATGCAGCTCAAGAGCCCAAGGAGACTCTTCCTTACTTAAGAATCTTTCATAGTTTACCTAGTAGGCTCTAAGTAAAGCTTGGTGATGGACTAATTGATCCAGTGAAGGCCAGAATGCCTGGTTTCCAGACTACTATACTTTTATTCACATTTACTGCCAAAAAAGATGAAATTAGTTAAATCAGCAATTTCCTAAATTGTTGTGTTCTTGTTCAATTGTTTTCAGACATGTCTAATTCTTCATTATCCTATTTGGGTTTTTTTTTTTTGGCAAAGATATAATAGAGTAGTTTGATATTTCCTTGTCCAGATCATTTTATAGATGAGGAAACCGAGGCAAAAAAGGATTCAGTGACTTGCCCAGGATCACACAGCTAGTAAGTGTCTGAGGACAGATCTGCACTCAGGTTTTCCTGATTCCAAGATCAGTCAGTGTTCTAATCCACTTTGCCACCTACCTACCCACTCGGTACCCTAGGCAACTGTTTTAAAGCCACAAGTTGCAGAAAAGGAACAGTTTTGCATTGCTACCAAGAGTTTCCTCACTCAGGAATTCCCCGTAATAATCAAATCATAAGCCCAGACCCAGTTCTATTAGTTATGAGTTTCACATTTAAAGGCATATTTATTAGGGCTGGTTGCAATGTTGCAGAATGGATAACGTTAGCCTCCAACTCAGGAAGAATTGAGTTTGAGACTCACCTCTGACATAGATTGTGTGGCAGACCCAAGCAAGTTACTTATCATTTCAGTGCTCCAGGTACTCTTAGACATTATGCCAGAGAATGTCCTTTACCTGGTGGAGGGAGTTCCTTGATGAGAATTCCCTATACCATTGCAATTATAGGTTCAGTTTCCTCTTCCCACCCCAAATTTTATATAACTTAATAAAGTTCTATAAAACATGATTTCCAGAATCAGAGAGTTCTTCCACTGTTTAATGAAAAGCAGAGCTCTGGTGTGCCAGATGGGAGTAGTATTTTAGGGCAGAGATCTCAAACTATAGTCCACTAACAGCATTCAAGCCACAACATTCTCCAGTGTGTTCAGAAGCAGATTAATATGTAACTGGAAAATATTTAATAAAATAAATAAAAATACAATAAAATACAAGATAATGTCACTACATGATTTTCCAAGCTATTCTATGGTGGCAGGGATCCTTGTATATGACTTAGTGTCCCGTTTCTTTGTCAGTCATCACCACTACTTCAGAAGTATGGACTAAAAAGGATTTTGACAAGTCTTCTGTTGTGACTGCTTTAGAAAAGAGAAATGACTGGAAAACCTCAACATGGAGCTCCACCTTGACATGGACTAAGTAACTTCCAATCTGTGTGACTTTGGTTATGGTACTCAACCCCTGGGCCTCAGTTTCTTAATCTGTAAGATGATCTTAGCCCTTCCTGGATGCACTTTATTTTTAAAAATGAAGAAATAAATAAACTGATAGAGTATGGTAGGCTGTCTTTGGATAGCTTGCTTTCTGTTGTGGGCCTGGGAAGGACTTCATTTTCCAAGATTATAAATCTGTTTCCTATCACTGGATAAATTCCAAGTGTCACTTTTATACAACAACCATAAATACGTTTTGTGTCCTTGATATCCGCTGGCGATTATATTTTCTTTCCCAAAGAGATTTTAAAAGCTCTTATCTGTAATCTCTTAAAAAAAACCTCTAATAGTTATTCTTTATCTCATTATTTGATTGGAAAATGTATTGATTGGTTTAAAAAATATGCCAGGTGTGTGTGATTATTTCTTTGAGAGTTCTTGAAACTGGTGAGAATTCTACCATGTGGAAATTCATTTATGTTCTGAGAGGACCAAAGTTCTAACCACAGTTTCTATAAAGATCTGTTGGGTGGTTGACTATTGGACCTTAGGAAAATCTTTGGCCATGAGGTCTATCCTGTTTTTTTGGTGTCCTAATTGGGTATATATCCTGCCAGGAAACATTTGAGGGGTAAGTTCTAATTTCAATTGTTGTTTGTTTTTGTTACCTAAGATTGTCAGGGGCTCAGGCTGCTTTAGTATGTCTGTAAACATCTTTAGAAACTATGTTATTAGTGAGAAGGATCATGACTTAGTGGATAGAACTGGCCTTGATCCTGGGAATGCCTGGGTCCTAGTTCTGTTTCTAATATATGCTGACTATCTGAATCTGGGCAAGTCACTTAGCTATGTAGTGTTTTAGGCAACTTTGAGACTCTAAGTTGCAGATTCCAGCACTGATAGGAGGAATTTCTTCACCTTAGAGTTCCCTAAACCTGTGAAATCACAAAGCCTGCCCTTATCCCCACTTTTAGGAGAAAGTTTAATGGTATCTGAAACTACCAGGTATCTCTCTCTGTCTTTTAAATTTGAAGTGGAGTGGTCCAGACATTGGAGTAATGAGTGAGGTGGTAGAAAAAACAGGATGGAAAAGTATGAAAGAATTAAGAGAAACTAAATATCCCAAATAATGAAGCTTCCCTCTCTCCTCCCAATCCCCCTAAACCTTTCCTAGTGGATCAGAATCTGAGTCATAGAATCAGAGGCCATTTAGACCAATCTTGAACAGAGCAAGAAATCTCTTCCATAAAACACCCTACAAGTTTTATACAACCTTTGCCTGAAAAATCCGAGTGGCTGAACTACTTCACAAGGCAGCCCTTCTACTTCTGGATCTTCCTAATTGTTAGCAGGAAGTTTTCCCCTAAACTGATTCTAAATTTAGTGTGAATCGTCCAACTTTTGCTATTCTCTAGGGAGAAACAGAACAAATATTGTTATTTCTTTCATGTGCATGTCTTTCAAATGCTTGAAAGCAGCTGTTATATTCCCCTGTCTTCTGTTAAACATCATTAGTTCTTTTATATGATCCTGGAAGAGCCTCACCATTTTGGTTAACCTTTTTGGTTTACTCTCCTGCTATGTAAGATTGTGTCAGCTTTCTGGGCTACCGCCTCATTCAAAGACTTCTATTGAGTATGTGGTCCATTAAAAACTCCAGTTCCTTTTCACTGCTTTTTAGCCACATCTCCCTCATTTTGTATTTAAGAAGTTTTTTTTTTTTAAATCCAAGGTTATTTCTAATCATGCCTCACCCTCTGCCTACCTTTTCCTGTGCCTAGGTGCTTGGATTGTTCCCCTTCTCTCTAATCTCTTTTAATAAAGTCCCATTCATCCTTCATGACCCCATTTGGGGTTTTCTTGTGGAAGATATTGGAGTGGTTGGCCATTTCCTTCTCCAATTCATTTTAAAAATGAGGAAACTAAGGCAAACAAAGTTAAGTGATTTGCCAGGGGTCACATAGCTAGTGCCATGAAGGTTACCTAACCTAATCCTTTCATTTTATAAGAAAATGATCCCCAGAAGGGAAAATGACTTCTGTAACCTTCCACAACTGATAAATGGCACCTCAGGGGCTTCTCATCCCACTTTTCTAACTCTAAATTCAGTTCTCCTTTCTTAGACTTCTAGTATAACTCACGCTTTCCTGTCCACTTGTGTTTTTTATTTTGTCTTTGTTAATTCATATCATTTGTGTGTGGCTCATATTCTCTACTGGGATTTTAACTCCACAAAGGCAAGGTCAATGGCTAATTATGGCTAAGTCCTGAGAAGTGGTTGTATTATTCAACCTCACATTGTATATTTTACATAATTCCAACTTCGAAGGATGGGAAGTAAAATACATGAGACTATTTGATGGAGGGGGAGAAGAATGAAGGAGAACCAGCACTTACTACTTGATGTCAGGCACTGTGTTATGAGCTTTGTAAAAACACCCAACTGTTCCCCATATCTGGGAGGTAGGTGCTATTATTATTCCATTTTACAGGTGAAAAAACTGAGACAAACTAAGTGATTTACTCAGGGTCTCATAGATAATAAGTGTCTGAGACTGAATTTGAATCTCGAATATTCTAGCTAGCTGTCTTCCCAGGATTCATTATTTACACAAATTGGGATGCGGCTATATGTATCTCTGTCTCTAACAGTTACAACATCTAGCCAGTGCCTTGAATGTAATTGTCTGCAAATTTGTCAGTTGAATTGTATCAGTGGATTAGTGCACATAAAAACCCTTACCTCCTTGAGACAAGAAGAATGGGGACCCACCCTCCATAAAATGGTGAACTAGGAAGATAATTTAATGCTCACACTTTCCCTTCTTGTGCCCCCCCCCCCCCCCCCCCCCGTTTTCACACACTCCCCAGTCCAGGAAACCATGTCCTTCATACTTGTTTTATTTACTAGACCTATCTTAGGAGAATGTTCTAAGAATAAAATGAAATGATAGACCTTGGAAGTCCTTTGGAAAATGAAAAGTCCTAACAAATACAATAAATTCCCCTCCCTATCCAGAGGCTCAACAATAATCACATAAGGGTAACAGAACCCGAACCCACTAGATATTACCATTTGTAGTGGGGGCAGCTAGATGACTCAGTAGATAGTCAGGTCTGGAGATGGGAGGCTCTGGGTTCAAATGTGGCCTCAGACACTTTCTAGCTGTGTGACCCTGGACAAATCACTTATAGTTGTTGCCCTCAGTTTCATCATCTGTAAAATGATCTGGAGAAGGACATGACAAACCACCTCAGTATATTCATAAAGAGTTGGACATGGCTGAACAACACACAAGCCAATAGAGAAGTGTAAGGAGATACAGAAATAAGGATGGGGAAGATGGTACTGGGCCCTAGCTAGGGAACATATTATAATGCAGGGAGTTTGGCTGATGAGACAATAATTATAAAGTGCTTAGCACGTAGTAAGTGCTACATAGATACTGTCATCATTATTACTAGCTTGGTCTTAAGGGGGCTTAGACAAAGAATTGGGAAGAGCTCAAAGTAATTCTATGCCTCACTGTGCAAATCTTAACTCTGCTACAAGCTCCCAATGTGACCTTGGGCAAGTCACTAAATCACCTCTCTGAAACCCCCTTTCCTCATCTGTAAAAATAAAGACTCCCTGTAGGAGGTACAGTTTTCCTAGGATTTTAAAGACATTCTTGCCAGTCAGCATTCTAGGTAGGAAAGGGAACACAGGTAGGCATGGTATTGAGAACAAAAAAGCTTCCAGTATAATATTTGCTGCTGGCCCTAACAAAGTAAAAAAAAAATTAATTATGAATAGGTAAACATTTATCCAGTCCTTTAAAGTTTACAAAGAACTTTTACAATAGTCAGAAGATAATATGTTTTATTATCATCATTTAATAGATGAGGAAATTAGTGCATAAGAGAAAGAGTGAGTTACCTACAAGTAGCAAGGTTTTAACCACAGTTTCCTTTAAATAAAGAAACTTGGAGAAAATCTGACCATGAGGTCTGTCCTGTTTTTTGGTGTCCTAATTGGGTATTTATCCTGCCAGGAAACATTTGAGGGGTAAATTCTACTTTCAATTTTTTTTTTTTGTTACCTAAGACTGTCAGGGGCTCAGGGTGCCTTTTTGTAGCATATGTGTAAACATCTTTAGAAACTATGTTATTAGTGAGAGACATCATGACTTAATGGATAAAACTGATCTTGATCCTGGGAGTGCCTGGGTCCTAGTTCTGTTTCTAATACATGTTGACTATCTGAATCTGGGTAAGTCACTTAGCTATGTAATGTTCTAGGTAACTCTGAGGCTCCAAATTTCAGATTCCAGCCCTGGTAGAGGGAATTTCTTCACCGTAGAGTTCCCTATTTAAATGGTACAATTAGATTGGAAGGGTTTTAGGGAAGAAACACAAGGGGGAATAACATTTAAATATTTTTATTTTATTTAGCAGAGAGGGGAAAGGAAGACAGGAAAAAGGGATAAGGGAGAAATCTTAACTTCTTTTACCCAATAAATGTATATATGCTATCTGGCTTATTCTATCTAATCTCTAAGTTTTCTAAAGGCAAAGTCTATCAGCGACCAGTATCTTACAAAAGAGTCCTTGGTGAGCAAAATCCAAGAATCCCAGAAGATATGTTCACAGATGGTATTTCTCCAGTTGTATCAGCTTCTTTAATCTCTGTCCAGCAGAAGACTGAAGTCTGACTTCTTATCCACAGCCAAAGATATGGCTTGTAACTTGAAAGATGATCCTCAAGCTGCTTCAGAAAACACACTTGTCGCCTTCTTCGCTCAGGTCCAGAGATATTGACAGTTGATCAACTGTTCCTCAGGGATTCTACTTCACCAGGCTCCAGGAAAGATTCTGATTTCATGCCCTTGCCAATCATTCTTATGAACTAAGCATTACTTCCCATTGCAACACTATACCAATGAAATCACAAATCCTGCCCTTATCCCTACTTTTAGGAGAAAGTTTAATGGCATCTGAAACTACCAGATGGATCCATCTTTCAAATTAGAAGTGGAGTGTTCCAAACATTGGAGTAATGAGTGGGATGGTAGAAAAAAAAGATGGAAAAGTATAAAAGAATTAAGAAAGAGAAACTAAATATCCAAAATAATGAAGCTTCCCACTCTTCTCCCAATCTTCTCTGACTCTCAACCTTCCTACAGATAAGGAAACTGAGGCAGACAGTAGTTAAGTGACTTGTCAGGGATCAACAAAGGTAATAACTATCTGAGGCTGAATTTGAATTCAGGTCTTCTTGACTCCAGTCCTAGTACTCTATCTACTGCACCACCTAGTTGCCCCATAGATGCCTCTACTTTATTTCTCTCTTTTTAAAAAATTATTAGTTGAAAAAATATTCCTCCTAAATTACATGTGAATACAACTTTCAATAATCATTTCCCTATATTTTGTGATCCATATTCTCTCCCTCCCTCCCATTACTCCCTCTTCCCCAAGATGGCAGGCAAAATGATAAGTTGTACGTATATTATATAATACATATTGGTTTGGGGAAAGGCAAAACAAATAAGAGGTATATGGTTTTTGCAACTAGGCAAGCCCATTCTGCCTAGAATGTTATTCTATCATGTGTGCAATGCAATACAAGCACAAGGACACTATGGAACTTAAGCAGTGAGACGATTTTGGACTGCACCAGGAATATCCTCATATGCTATAAGAGTCTGTCAAAAATGTAAAATTTGTATCCAAAGGGTTAGGAGGTCATCCCTTAGTATATACTCCATTTGAATGCATACAGATAAATTTTATCAATATGCCAAAAGACAAAGGGTTTAAGTATTGCCTTGTAATCATAGACAGACTGACTAGATAGCCAGAAATTTTTCTTGCCAAAAAGAACAATGCAGCATTTGTGGTTAAAATCCTATTAAAAGAAATCATACCTAGATTTGGGATTCCCACAAAATTGGACTCAGACTATGGGAGTCACTTTACTCAAACAATATTAAACGAAATTTATAAAAATCCAGGAATATAAGCAACATACCACACACCATATCATCCCCAAAGTTCAGGGCAAGTGGAGAGATTAAATAAAAACATCAAAGCATTGATAGGAAAATTTTGTGCAGAAACACACCAAAAATGGACAGACATTCTGCTATTAGTTCTGTTCCATCTTAGAATAAGACCCAGTGGAGATCTGCTTTTTGCTCCATTTGAGGTGCTATATGGACACACAATTTGTCAAGGAAGGGCTTGTAAACCAGCTTATATTGCAATGATTGGAGGAGATTGCCAATTAACAAAATACACACAAGCTTTACAAATAAGAATAGCAGAGTTGCATGAAATGGGCTTGATACAACAGTTTGTTGTATCCCTGGATTACAATTTGCACAACATCAAACCAGGAGATAAAGTATACTTAAAAAGCTTCAATAGAAAATTGAATATAGACATAAAATGGACTGGACCACGTGAAGTATTGCTTACTACCGCGACAGCTATGAAAACTGCAGGGAAACACTCATGGTTCCACTGTTCCCACATAAAACCAGAAAAATCTGAAGAGAGTTACATAAAAGGTAGTGCTGAGAAATGAAAACAAAAACTGATTAACATAAAAAAGTACACCACAAAGAAACAATGTGACACATAATGTTTGAGACAACAAGATCCTAGCAGTCAAGCATGCCACAGTGAGAAGACAACTTTCTATCCCAGGGGAAAAGCATCCCAGAGGAAAAGCATTCTAGAGGAAAACCATCCCAGAGGAAAAGATTTTAAACCAGCCTAGAGGAAAAGATTTTAAAGCATCTCAGAGGAAAAGCATCAAGAAAAGCTGCTAGAGAGAAGAAACAAAGAGAAAAAGCTGAAATGGACAGCTTAGACTTTGAACTTTGTAAATTTGTTTAATAGCTACTAGAGAGAAGAAACAAAGAAAAAAAAGCTGAAGTGGACAGTTAAGACTGAACTTTGTAAATTTGTTTATATAAGAAGAGGACAGATGGAAAACAGAACTTATATGTAAAGACTGAGTGCAATGGAATCATAAAACAAAATTAATTTCACATATTAAGGAAATAGTATGCAATATTACATAACTTGGAAGAAAGAAGAGATCCATCAGTCAGCATGAGAAGTGGAAATCTGAAGAAACTTGATAAGTATCCAACACAACATTATTAGACACAAAACACAAAATCACAAACTAACATATGTTAGACCTTGTGTAAATAAACAAGTGTCTGAAATTTTATTTATGCAAAATGTAAATATGTATATAGTTAGTTCCATAAGGTCTTAGGCAAATAGAAAGATCAATAGATATTTCTATTTGACTGACATCAGGATGCAGAACAATGTATATTATTGTATCATATGTAAATAATCTATATGAATAATGTATATACTATAATTAGGTTAGTAAAAAAATCATAGTCTGTAAATATTTAGCATAGCATGTATATATGTTGTACATAAAATTAGTTTATAGATTAGACTAGGGACATAAAGAATAGTTATAATAAGTAGAGCATAGATTAGGAGTAAATTAAGTTAAGCATAGCATAGACAGTTAATTATACTTAGAATTAGACTTAAGCTGCATTGGCAGATAGTAAACTCTTAACTGTTTATTGTAAAGCTGATGCTGAAATTGTGTTTAATGGAAATATACATAGATAAAATAGTCTGCAAATAATTATAGATATATAAAATAGGAAAAATGTTTGTATTGGTTTAACTTAGCAAGAGTATGTAGTATTAGCGCTAAGATTCAAATTTCTTTGTAATAGTTTTGTTTAAATATTTATTGTATTGAATTTATTGTAAAACCCCAAAACTACCCTTATCCAAACTTTCCTGCATAGAATTCCTTAGAGTAGATAAAGTTAGCATAGAATAGTGATAGAATAATTGAGGGAAGTTTATTATTTTGGGGGGAGGACTAGTTAGAAATTAGATTTAGTACATTGGTGAGTATAATAAAAATAAATGTCCTTGGGAAGGTCACAACAAAAAAGGGGATGCTTGTGGAAAGGAAAACTGAAACAAGTTTTAGACTCTCTGCTACTCAGGTGGAACAAACAGCGGTTGGAATGTTAGAGAGAAGATATTGACAATAATGACAGTTGGTGGAGGAGGGACAACCGGGAGTGGCAGACTCTCTCTTCCTGGCCCTGGAACTGGAAGAAGCCTCTCTCCCTGTCTTTGGATAGAAGGGCCTCTATTCCTGATTTTCCCAACTGCGTGCTCTACCTGGATTCGTGTGATCATGTCATCGAACAAAAGGATTGAAGGGGAGCAGTTTGAATTGTAAGGCTGGTCTTTAGGGTGTCAGCCCAAAGAGACAGGCCCACTCAGTTCTGCAGGTCAGAACCTTTTCTTCCTCTTGCTATCTACTGCTAAGACTTTGAATTTAAGAAAACTAGCACAGATTAGTATAGACAGGAATAAAAGAAACCTTCCACCAGCCTGTGAGGCCTGGCCTCCGCTCAAAAGCAGAGAAAGACTCAAACCCAATCTAGGGAAATCCCGATTCCCTCTTCCCCATACCTCCCTAATCCAAACTTGTTATTAAATTCATCTTTATTTAAATAACTGCAGTCAGATAAGAGGATTATCATTTCAGGGGACATAAAGGGAGTAAAATCTCAGGACAGCCATTCAACCATAAATGGTCCTTTTTGGACCCCTGCTGGGCTACCTTGGTCTGGGGGAGGCTTGTCCCTCAGGAGGGTCTGTGCTTACCTGCTCTGGGGTATCTTCAACATAAATCAATAGAGAAAACACCCCCCTCAGGCTATAATAGGTGGCCCATTTCTGGGAACTCCATTTTTCAGAGATAGCCTCTCAGCAGGGGGCATCTCTCCTTTTACCTCACCAGCAGCCATATTCCCTCTGTCCCTTCAACCCTTCCATTCCCTGGTACAAAACCTTCCTTACCCTCTGTGCCCCCTTTGATCCCTACAATTCCTTTAAATATTACAACTTATATATTATATAATACATATTTCCATGTTCATCATTTTATGAAAGAAGATTTATATCATACAAAATGGAGTAAATAAAGTAAAGAATGTCATGCATCGATCTTCATTTGGACTTTGCCGATTCCCTCTACAGCAGTGGATGACCTTTTTGGTCTTGAGTTCCTTGGAGCTGCCCTGGATTGTTGCATTGCTGATAATAGCTATCTTTCACATTTACTAACTTATTTTGAAAGTGGATTTTTAGGGAGAATGTGTGATTCCATTTTGTTCTGTATTTGAAAGTTTGACTTTTTTTTTGATGATTAGTTTAGTTATTTTGTTTTGCTTTGGTATGTGATATCTGGGCAAAACATCTCTCTCCAATATCTCCTTTCTCTCTAAAACCTTTAAGTTTAGGAAGGAAAAATCCCAGGACCTCAGGAGTTCCTGGAATTCTCCCTTTCTCTTTAGACAATCTAACAAATTACTTTGTGAGCCACTAACAATCCTAATTGATTCTCTTTCCTTTTGATTTAGTGCAAATAACTATATTAACAAGGATACATTCTTTCCTTATAACAGTTTAAGTAACAATTTCCTTTTTGTTTTCCTAAGTGTCTTTACCCTGCCCTAACTGATTTTACCCCAAACTACTTTCTCTCATGCTACTCTCTCTGAGCCAGGTAACTCAGGAGGAGAGAGGAGGGAGGAAAGTATGTAGTAAATATCTTCTGCAGATGTATGTCTATTGTAGAACTGTGAGACACTCATGTCCATTACATATTGATGGTGTATGCTACACTCTAGAATGTATAAAGTGAAGTTTACTCCTGTGCTGACTTATTTGGGTTTCTGTTGTTCAGTTGTTTCAGTTGTGTCTGACTTCATGATTCCATTTCAAGATTTCTTGGCAAAGTTACTGGAGTCTTCTCTGGTTCATTTTACAGACTACAGAAGAAACTAAGACAAACAGGCTTAAATGACTTGCCCAGGGTCACACAGTTGGTAAGTGCCTGAGGCTCTACTTGAACTGGGGAAGATAAGTCTTCCTGAATCCAGGCCCTGGCACCTCAACCATAACTGCATTTAGTGGTTTATTTCTTGTCTCCCCAACTAAATTGTGAGCTCCTAGGGAGCGGTTGTCTTTAGTCTTTCTTTCTTAAAATATTCAGCAGAGTTTAGCCCAGGGTTAGGCATGGGGTAGATGCTCAACAAATGCTAGCTCACTTGACTCATATAGTGAAAATGCTGGATTGGCCAAGCACTAGGGCCCATCCAGCTATGACATTTATCCCTTTTACAAACACACTGCCTTCTCCGTTTTGTTTTTATTTTTTTTTAAAGGAGAAACTAATCCTTCAAAGGTAATTTTTCATACCAATAACAATGAGCAAAAGCAAAGACAACTTCCTTGGCAATCTTCTTTAAAAACACCTTTACTTCGCTGAATCCCAGAACCATAAGGTACCTCAAGAGCTATTTGGTCCAATCTAATTTTGGGTAGTCAGGTAGCACAAAGGATAGAGCACTGGATTTAGCATCTTCATGAGTTCAAGCCTGGCTGCAGGCACTTACTAGAGGTGCAACCCTGTTTGCCTCAGTTCCTCATCTGTAAAATGAGCTGGAGAAGGAAATGGCAAATCACTACAGCTATCTCCACTGTAGGAATAGTTTTAAGATTGCAAAAGTTAAAATTTTAGAATATTTGTACAGAAATCCTTGTACATGCCTGTAAATAGGTTCAGATTTGATATATGTTATATGAGGGAATAGTTAAAATATTAAAAGACTTTAGGAGGATTAAATGAGTTTCTAACTTTAGGGCTTTGCAACTTTAGAGCACTATAGAAACGTTAGCTAATATTATTATAATTATCTAATGAAGTAGCTAGTAACAGGAATAATTCAGTATTGCCCATATCGACACTGATGTGATACTAAGGTTCTTGAATAAGTGAAACTGTCAATGTTGTGACTGACTAGTTCAGTTGAATTCAATTTATTATTAAGTTTTTATGTAGAACTGAATGTGTGGATGAGTTAGTGTACTAGGTGCCAGGGATACAAATACAAAGCACGCCTGCTCTCAAGAAGCTCTTATTTTTATCAAGAAACTTTTTTTTAGTGAATTAGAAAAAATAATAACAAAGTTCATTTGGAAGAACAAAAGATCAAGAATATCCAGGGAAATATTTTTTAAAATGTGAAGGGAAGTGGCCTTGCAGTCACAGATCTCAAACTATACTATAAAGCAGTGGTCATCAAAACCATATGGTACTGGCTAAGAGACAGAAAGGAGGATCAGTGGAATAGACTTGGGGTAAGTGACCTCAGCAAGACGGTCTATGATAAACCCAAAGATCCAAGTTTTGGCAACAAAAATCCACAATTTGATAAAAACTGCTGGGAAAATTGGAATACTGTATGGGAGAGATTGGGTTTGGATCAACATCTTACACCAAGACAAATTCCGAATGGGTGGATGACTTAAATATAACGAAGGAAACTATAAGTAAGCTAGGTGAACATAGAATAGTTTACCTGTCAGATCTTTGGGAAAGGAAAGATTTTAAAACCAAGCAAGAGATAGAGAACATTACAAAATATAAAATAAATAATTTTGATTATATTAAATTAAAAAGGTTTTGTACAAACAAAACCAATGCAACCAAAATTAGAAGGGAAGTAACAAATTAGGAAAAAAATCTTTATAACAAAAAACTCTGACAAAAGTCTAATTACTCAAATTTATAAGGAGCTAAATCAATTGTACCAAAAAGCAAGCCATTCCCCAATTGATAAATAGGCAAGGGACATGAATAGGTAATTTTCAGATAAAGAAATCAAAACTATAATAGGCACATGAAAAAGTGTTCTAAGTCTCTCATAATTAGAGAAATGCAAATCAAAACAACTCTGAGTGACCACCTCACACCCAGCAGATTGACCAATATGACAGCAAAGGAAAGTAATAAATGTTGAAGGGGATGTGGCAAATTTGGGACACTAATACACTGCTGGTAGAGTTGTGAATTGATCCGACCATTCTGGAAGGCAATCTGAAACTATGCCCAAAGGGCTTTAAAAGACTGGCTGCCCTTTGACCCAGCTATACCACTGATGGGCTTATACCCCAAAGAAATAAAGGGGGAAAATAAGTGTACAACAATATTTATACCTGCACTCTTTGTGGTGGCAAAACATTGGAAAATGAGGGAATGCCCTTCGATTGGGGAATGACTGAACAAATCTCTTGGTGATGGAATACCATAGTGCTCAAAGGAATACTGAACTGGAGAAATTCCATGTGAACTGGAATGACCTTCAGGAACTGATGCAGAGTGAGAGGAGCAGAACCAGGAGAACATTATACACAGAGACTGATACACTGTGGTACAATTGAATGTAATGGACTTCTCTATTACCAGCAATGCAATGATCCAGGACAATTCTGAGGGACTTATGAGAAAGAACACTATTCACATCGAGAGAAAGAACTGTGGGAATAGAAACACAGAAGAAAAACAACTGCTTGATCACATGGTTCTATGGGGATATGATTGGGGATGTTGATTCTAAATGATCACTCTATTGCAAATAGTAATAATATGGAAATAGGTTTTGAACAATGATACATGTATAACTCAGTGGAGTTGCTCGTTAGCTCTGAGAGGGGAAAGGGGGAAGGGAAGGAAAGAACATGAATCATGTAACCATGGAAAAATATTCTAAATTAATTAATTAAATAAGTTTATTTTTTAAAAGAAGCTTTTATTTTAACAGGGAAACAACATATAGAAAGATAAACAAGTAAATAGGAAATATATGCAAAATAAACACATTTTGAGAACTGAGAAGCCCAAGTGAGAATGTACTTTACAATCTGAATGCCCCCCTCTCTCAAGATTAGTTTGCCAGCTTTCTTACTACATGGGTTGATTGACTTATAAATTGTCCTGGATTTTTCTACATAGCTCTTAAAAGAGCTTTACCAACTACTTGTTCTTTTCAGGGCTATTCAATTGACAGAAATCTTCCAACCCTTTTTTTTTTTTTGCCCAGGTTGGAGTGTGGGGAACAAGGTACAGCTTTGCTGATCATCAAGTGTAATAGTACTTTGATGTCTTTGGTCCTCTTCTAAATAAAGGACAGATAATAACTGTTGAGAATCAGTGTGTGTACAGTGGTAGTCTAGCCAGTTTCAAGAGACTGGTTAGTCATCAATCACAATGCACTTGCTTATTAAGAGAGAAAGAGAGAAAAACCCCTCACATCCTTGACCTACTACCTACTTTCTAACCCTCTTTCTAACACCCACAGAATTCAGTCAGAGGTTCTAATTTATATAACCACACAGATTCAATTGGACAACTCTGGTCAGTGTTTGGTTAGGGGTTCGAATCTGCATATTCACTCAAAATGCAGATAGCTATATGGTACATGGAGTAAGGTTTACAGAAACTGGGAGAAAAGTATCAACTTGAAGGACATATCCCACAACCCCCCAAACACTTTGTATAGTTTAGTAATGACATAATTTGTTTCTGTCTCACTCAGGTATTTAAGAGACCTTTGTATTCTGGCTGGATTGAGGCAATCCTAGGAGAGACTAATTTTACTGGGGTCCTAGGGCATGTTCATTTTGGATATATTATTAACTATTACCTTGAAAAGAACACACTAATTTCTCACTCCACACAAGTGTATCTTGCAGCTACCATGACTCTAATTTGGGAGAAGATTTTAAAAATCTTTATATTTTCATCTGATAACATAAGACAGATTTCATATATAGTCAATCCTCAACTTTCTGAGGGGTAGTATTCCTAGAAACTGATCTGTCAAGAACACAAATGTTGGGGGCAGCTGGGTAGCTGAGTGGATTGAGAGCCAGGCCTAGAGACTGGAGGTCCTGGTCTCAGACACTTCCCAACTGTGTGATCCTGGGCAAGTCACTTAACCCGTTGCCTAGCCCTTACCACTCTTCTGCCTTGGAGCCAATACACAGTATTGACTCCAAGATGGAAGGTAAGGATTTAAAAAAATAAATAAATAAATAAATTTATTCCAGTGTAATGATTTTGTGTGGGTTTTTAGCGTTGACTGCAAGCCATTGTGTATTGGCTTCCAAGATGGAAGGTAAGGGCTTAAAAAAACAAACAAACCACAAATGTTGATACATTGAACCTATAGGAAATTGGGGATTAAGTTCCCACAGTCACCACAAATTGTAATCTTTCTCCAGAGATTAATAAAGATACATTTTAACAAAACATTAATTCTGATACTTTTCATAACATAGTAACTGTGAAATAACTCATAAAATCTAGTATACAAAATAAAATTGGTAACAGAATGTTTTTCTTCACTAGTAATTCTCTAGAATTCTGACTTTCTGTGCTAGATCTTAACAAAAATAAAATAAACACATTAAATAATAAATAAACACTGATTTCAGGCAATATTCATTTTTATAACATGTGAAATCTATAGTACCATAAATACTATGAACAGATGAAATTCTTAAAAGGAAAACATTTTTTAAAAACCTCTTTTCCTGTCTTAGAATTAACACTAAGTATCTGTTTCAAGGTGAAAAGAATGGTAAGGGCTTGGCAAATGGGATGAAGTGACTTGTCCATGATCACATAGATAAGCAATATCTGAGGTCATATTTGAACCCACATCCTTCTGACTCCAGGCCTGGTGCTCTATCTACTGAGCTACCTAGCTGCCCCCAAATGAAACATTTTCTAACCTGAATCTTAACTTCCACTGTCAGCTATCAGTGTGAGGGCATTGGACTGTATAAAGAATCATCACATTTCAGAAAAGGCTGGAAAGATCTACATGAACTAATGCAGAGCAAAATGAGCAGAACCAGGAGAACATTGTACAATTGTACAAAGGAACAGCAATACTGTATGATGCTCAACTGTGAAAGACTTAGCTATTTTCAGCAATACAATAATCCAGGACAATTCTGAAGGATTTCTGACAGAGAATGCTATCTACCGCTAGAGAAAGAACTGTTGGAGTCAGATGCAGATCAAAGTATATCTTTCAAATTAGTTTAGTTAGTTTTATTTGGGGTTTTGGTTTTATATGAAAATTCTTTTACTACAACAATGACCAATTTGGAAGTATGTTTTGAATGATAATATATGTATAATCCAGATCAAATTGCTTACCATTATCAGGAAGGGGGAAAGAAGGGAGGGAGAGAAACAATATGGATTTTGTACTTTTGGGAAAAGTATATTGAAAATTATTATATGTAATTGGGAACTAAAATATCTTTGAACAAAAAATAACAAATCATCACTCTAACATCAAATTTGAAGCTGATAGCAGCTGCAGACATTCTGGCAGGAAGTTTATCTAACATCTTTATTTTCTCTCCAAGTCACATCACTGACTTTTGCACACTTGGACAAAGGACTTGCAGTATGCTTTAAGGACATAATTATAACACAAACTTGAATTTTAAAAGCAAAAATGAAAACATGCAATGAATGTCAGGGAGCTCCTTACAATGTTAGGGCTAACAAGACCAATGGAGCATCCAGTAGGATACCAGTTGCTCCCCAAACTTACCTTATGCCTTTCATTTTTTTCTCTACTTATACCCAACCATGAATGTGCACAATTGCCAATATGAAAGTGAAAATGAGGTTACTAATAAAGTCATGGGAATACTTGAAATGGCAAAAGCTAAATGCATGAATGTTGAAGATTGACTATAGCTATGTTTCTTCAGGCTTCTATATTAAAATAAAAACATAACATATTTGTAAACCTCACAGCCAAAACAACCCAAGAGAGAAATAGTTGAGCCATTCTAAAACAGGTTGGTTATCAAATTGTTGGCTTATTTATCTGTAACATTAGATTTATCCTTCTGTGGAATAAAAGAAAGTAACCACAGGGAATGATATGTGTCTAAAGCCACCTTTGGGGTTTGATCTTCTTCAGAGACCAGGTTCTTGAGATCATACCAAGGAATGAAAAGCAAGTTAAAAATCTGAAGCTACTGGAAGCAGCAACTCACCTTTAGGTACTTGTTCTGGTGGGATCCTTGTTTGCCAAAGTGGATTTTCCATGGAGTTAAGAAAGGGTGCCTGGGATTCCCCCTCTGGAAATATATCTGTACTAATATAACAGAACACTTACCTAGACTTAGAGCTAAAAGGATGTTTGAGGGCATCCAGTCTACTCCTTTCATTTCATTTAATTTATTTCTATCAAAACCTTACCTTCTGCCTTCATAAGAAATCTAAGACAAAAGGGCAAAGACTAGGCAAAAGGTTGTCCAGAAACTTGCCATTTATTAATTAGAGAACGGCTTGGATGGCAAGGGTTAAAAAAAAGATAAACTAAAAGGTTTGAAAAAAATTACTAGGTATTATTTACAAATTAGTAATATACTATTGCATTCTAATAGATGAATTTTACTATGATATACAGCCCCAGTTTTCTTTTTTTTTTAATTCAGCCCATCATAATACCAAATCATTATTAAGGACCACAGAGTTTTTAATACTCTAGGGTCCATATACCAGCCTACAATTTTGGTATTCAGACTGCTTGTGACAATGTTATAGTACTTCCAAAGGGGTTATCAAATTGGAGGGAAGTTAAAACAAAGCCATTGCCTGAAATAATCATCCCAGTTTGGTTTTGCTCTTTACCTTTATAGCTTGATTTCTGGAAGCCCCTCACCATTTCAGGGGAAGGGGTACATGTTAGAACTCCCTTTTCCAGAGTGCAGGCAATCAAAATTTTCTTGGAGTCCCATGGAATTCCTTATTCTATCATGATTGAAAATGTGCAGGTGAGTACCCCAAAGTTCTTTCCTCCTCTAAATCCAACTGGTTAAAATGAACTAATCATAAGGCCATTCTCATAATTTTCTTTTATCCTTCTAGAGCTCCCATTTGGCTCTGAAATAAACTGATTAAGCCCTTTTCCATGGGTAGCTCCATCTCATGGGAAATGGGAACCTCTCTTTCCTTTTCTTATGAATGTAATCTGTAGATGAGAAGGATAAGAAGACAGTTCTCTGGGTATACATAGAACTGAGCATCTATGACCACTAGTCTACTTTTATGAAGGTCTTGGGTTTTTTCAGCACTACCCCCTTGCTACATCTGTGAATCAATCAACTCTGATTTATGGCTGGGGGCAAAATTACCTGACTCTTCCAACAGAGGCAGGTTCTTTATTATTATGCAAGCCAACCACTAGCTGGCCGTGGACTCTTCTTATATGGAGTGATGTAGCCAGCCTAAGTTTTTCTTCCATTTTTTTTTAAACCCTTACCTTCCGTCTTAGAATCAATTATTGTGTATTGGCTCCAAGGCAGAAGAGTGGTAAGGGCTAGGCAATGGGGCTTAAGTGACTTGCCCAGGGTCACACAGCTGGGAAATGTCTGAGGTCAGATTTGAACCTAGGACCTCCCATCTCTAGGCCTGGCTCTCAATCCACTGAGATACCCAGCTGCCCCCAAGTTTTTCTTCCATTGAACAGTTAATGTCTTTTCTGATCAAGAAAACTACTGGTAAAATGTTAACTTTAGTTTGACCATTGATTTTCTCTTTGAGGACAATGTACAGCACCTCAGCTGGTTCTATACCAGGCGAGAATGATGTGACTGCTACAGTCTGAATTGTCATGTGCTTTTCTACAAGATTTTTGTTGCATTTTTTTTCTAGTTCCCACTTCTTTCGTTATTGCTTACATGACAGTGCTTAGCCACAAATAGCTGATAAATGTAAGTGATTTATCCTAGGTTCATCTGGACCAAGAAAAGAAAGAGTTGCTTTTTCATCAAATAAGATGAAGTAGAGGCAGC
The DNA here is from genome assembly GCF_027887165.1 of Monodelphis domestica. Taxonomy (NCBI): domain Eukaryota; kingdom Metazoa; phylum Chordata; class Mammalia; order Didelphimorphia; family Didelphidae; genus Monodelphis; species Monodelphis domestica. The sequence continues at coordinate 202,492,905 of NC_077231.1, forward strand.
TTCAATTTTGGACCTTACCATACTGTGGAAAAGGTGCGTTTTTCAGACTGTTTAACTTAAGCTTTCTTAAGGAGCTAGCCCCTGACCTCAGCTTCTTCCCTGAAACTCTAACCAAGGGTTCCTAACCTGAGATCCATGAACTTGTTTTTCTTTTCTTTTTTTCTCAAGTATTTTAATAGCTATTTCAAGATAATTATTTCCCTTTGTAATTATATGTGTTTTATTTTATTCCTTTAAAAACATCACTCTGGGGGGTACCTAGGTAGTTCAGTGACTGGAGAGTCAGTCCTGGAGATGAGAGGTCTTGGGTTCCAATTTGACCTCCAACCTGGCCTCAGATACTTCCTAGCTATGTGTCCCTGAGCAAGTCACTTAACCTCATTTGCCTAGCCCTTACCTCTCATTTGCCTAGCCTTGAAACCAATACTTAGTATAGATTCTAAGTGGGAAGGTAAAGGTTTTTAAAAACAAAAAACAAAAACACCCCATCATTCTGAGGAATCCATAGGCTAGGCTGCTAGAGAGCTATGATACAAAAAAAAGCTAAGAATTCTTGCATCTAAATAGTTTGTTTCCTCTAGACCTGAGTCCTCACATTAGGAAAAGACTGAGGATCTGGCCACTAAATTGGTAGCTGTGGGGTCTTTCTGAAGTGGAGGATCCTACTACTGCTATCCTCTTACTATACCTACTGTACTTCCTGCTGGCAGAGACAGTGGCATTACCACTGTCTCTGGTGCTCTCAATAGGTATATGGAAGCTTTGCCTAAGAAAAAGGATGGGATAGAGGGAAAATAATGCATGGAAATAAGAAGAAAGAACTTATCAACCAAGAAAATCTAATTCATTTCAATTATGAGACCATTTACTAAGTGTTTACCAAGTACAATATTGAGGATATTGAGGATACAAAGACAAAACAAAAACCATATGCCTTCTCTCAAAGAGCTAACTTTCTATTGAATATTATATTTTACTGAAATATTTCTAGTAAAAATTGAGCTCATTTTCTTCTATTTAAGAAGGTGAGGAAGCCATTTTAGGAAGCTTCCCATCTGAACTGATTAAGATGGAAATACATTCCTGTCATGGAGAGAAGGAAATATATTTCTCCTGCTACAAATGGGTATCTTTTTTTCAGCAAGGATTGGAAACAAGGTCCATTATTAACTATCTCAGATTAAAATTTTAGCATCCCCAATGTGCAACTGACACAACTACCCTTGCTACTAATGCATTGGTAGGGTGGAACAGGGAAAAAGAAAGTTATCCTCAGTTTAAATGCTAGCTGATGTAACAAATTTGTTTGGCCGTACTCTTAAACTTTTAGATTTTCCAAGAAATGGATGACCTTGTGGATCAGTATCCTAGTCTACCATACAAACTGAAAATAGGATATTCTTTTGAAAAATGGCCCATGGAGGTGCTCAAGGTACCCTGTTTTTTTTTTAAATTTTATTTGGTCAATTTCAAACAATATTCCTTGGTTACAAACATCATATTCTATTTCTCCCTTCCCTCCCCCTGCCCTTCCCATAGCCGACACGAAATTCCACTGGGTATTACTTGTGTCCTTAATCAGAACCCATTTCCATGTTGCTGTTTGCACTAGGATGTTCATTTAGAGTCTACACCCCCAACCATCTCCCCTCAACCCATGTAATCAAGCAGTTGTTTTTCTTCTGTGTTTCTACTCCCACAGTTTTTCCTCTGGATGTGGATAGTGTTTTTTCTCCTATATCACTCTGGGTTGTTCATGATCACTGCATTGCCACTAATGGAGAAGTCCATTACATTCGATTAAGGTACCCTGTTTCTTAATGGTTTCTATCTTTCCATGCTTTCAGGGAATTGCTCATTCCTCTCCAAACAGCAGCTGGGTATGATGAAGATTCAATAAACATTGATTGAACTCTATGAAAGGTAAAGCTACGATGGATGTCAAGACTGTATAGAGCCTTAAATGCCAGGCAAAGATATCTGAACTTCATTTGATAGACAATAGGGTAGCTCTAAAGATTTTTCAGCAGAGAAAGGACATAACTAGGTCTTTGCATAAGAATAATCATTCTGGTGGTCTTATGCAAAATGAGTAGGAAGGCCTGGGGGAACTAGAGATAAGAAGCTCTGATATGAAGTTACTTTAATATGCAAGCAGATACTGAAGAAGGGCTAAATGAAAGACATTTCTAAGGGAGGAACAATAGCCCTTGATAGTGGAGAACAGAGTTAAAGATCATACTAAAATTTCAAACATGTGGAATAGTGTGAATGGTATGAATTTCACCACATATTAGAAGGTGACAGTCCCAAGATATTTCAATTTTCCATTCCCCTAATCCTCATTCCTAGATTATGCTGATCTAATTCAATTGTCTCAGATTAAAAACTCTGTTAAATTATAAAATCTGATTCTAAAAAAAAAAAAATCTGATTCTAAATCAAGTCTTCAGAAATTATGCTACCCATCCCATTGTCTTCATGAAGGATAACATAAATCATTCCCTAAACAAAGAAGCTTCCATAATTTAGATATCTCAAGGGAGATGAATACCATGATTTACCTTGCTATTCTGTTCTGATTTCCTAAAAACCAGGACCAAGTTATAAGGTGGTAGTGTAAAATGCTACATTTTTAACCAACTAAAGAGAGAATAGAATTACCTAAAATTGATCAAAGTCTGTCAGAAACATTAACACTCAAGTCTGGTTCTATCCTGTGTTCTAAAAAGTAAAGGAAGAGGGGGGAAGAAAACAAATAAGACCTGGGAGTCTATCTGCCAACATAAACCTAGGGACTGTATGAACACAATTACACAACACTTTTCTCATAAATAAGGTCAGATCTAAACAACTGCAAAAGTATTAATTGCTCATGGTAGGCAGAGCCAATATGATAAGAATTTAATAAAAATTAATTTGCTCACACCAATTAAACTACCAAGAATTATGAATGGGAAGAGGGTCATAGGATAGGAGGGATAAGAAAAGAATGAACTAATATAGGACGATCTCATACTTTATTTTTTGCTTTACAGTTTGGCACCAGAGGGAACAAGTCTGCCATCTGGATGAGTCCTGGGATCCACGCCATAGAGTGGATTATCCAAACTACAGCACTGAGGACAGCCAATCAGGTCATTTTCACCTAAAATGATAGATTTCTTTTTTCTAGGTTCAGATCTGACTCCTCCATATGTGTGGTACCAGGGACCATTTTGATTTAAACATAAAGGGTCAGATCATGTGTTGTTGTTGTAATTCAGAAATGATATACCAATAATCAATCTAATAATCTCTGTTTTGCTTTTATTTCTACAATGTATTAGGTTAGAGTATACCCACACCTGGAAAACAATGTGCTGGGGCCTTTGCCTTAAGAAAGATGAGGATGAGGGGCAACTGGGTATCTCAGTGGATTGAGAGCCAGGCCTAGAGATGGGAAGTCCTAGGTTCAAATCTGGCCTCAGACACTTCCCAGCTGTGTGACCCTGGGCAAGTCACTTAAGCCCCATTGCCTAGCCCTTACCACTCTTCTGCCTTGGAGCCAATACACAATAATTGATTCTAAGACGGAAGGTAAGGGTTTAAAAAAAAAAAAAGAAAGATGTGGATGAAGAAGGCAATTACTGTATTAACTGTTAGAAGGGACTTTACTACAATCTTACCATTTTGAAGATGGTAAGATTATGGAGTGGAGTAGAAGTGATTCGTTCAAAGTTATAGACCTCTATTAGAACCTACTTCTTTATTCCCAGTTTTAGAGCTGAGAGAATTCTAATGGTTACATATATACGACTTTACTATACAGATGAGGGAAATAAATCTCATGCAACTTATATAAACACAGCTAAAATTCAATTCCTCAAATCTGTATTAAACACCTAAAGGTTTAAAAGTCACTATTGAGCATTGAGATATAAAACCAAAAATTAATCCCCTTAAAGAGCTTAATTCCACTGGCAGAGATAGTGTTAAAATCGAGATCTTTTCTCCTTCCCCCAAGGGAAAGGAGGGATTTGGATATACAGACAAGATAGAATGATGATTTTTTTTTTCTTAGCATAGAAAAAAAATCCTAAGAAGTTAAATGATCAACATTTACAAAAATCATTAGGGGTGGGGTGCTAGGTGACTCAGTGGCTAGGGAGACATATCTGGAGACAGGAGGACCTGGGTTTAAATCTGAGCTCAGCTACTTTCTGCCTGAGTGACCCTCAGCTCTTCTGCCTTAGAACCAATACATGATATTGATTTTAAGGCAGAAGGTCAGGGTTTTAAAAAATCATTAGGAGTAAGAATGGATTGTCTTATTCAGTAACTCCCGAAATACTAGCTTGAACACTGAAACTGAAAATTTTAAAAGGTAGTTTTTAGATAAGAGTTTTGGCATTCTAAAGGATAAACTCACTTTTATGGCATGCTCCAGATGACACCATTATGACAAACTGTAACTGTCCATGGTGCTATGAACGCAATACTTGCAGTAGTGAGGCAGCCAGGCATTGTAATCCCAAGAATCAGGAGGACCTCTAGAGGTTCCAGCCCTGACTTTGACCCACACTAACTCTACTGTGATGCTAGGCAAGTTACTTACGTTTTCAGGGTTTGGGGCAATCCTCTAAGTTGCAGAACAGTCATTTGCCTAACTGGATAAAAGGGAATTCCCTTCCTGGAAGTTCAGTATGAACCAACAAAATTACAGATTGAACCACGAAAACTTATCTTACCCACCTCATGGGACCTTTCATACCTTGAGTTATCACTGGCAGAAAGAGAGCACTGTGCTGGGTTTGACCGAGTATAGTACTTCTCAAGTAATTCAGAAATGATTTACTATATTTCAGAATGTTAAAGGAAGTGAGAGAATTCCTTCTCCATCAGCTCACATATAGAGATTCTGGGACATGGTCTCGCCTTCCTCCCAGACCATCTGCCTCCAACATAATGAAAATGTAGCTACTCTTTGGTGTGGTTGCTGTTGTTCAGTCATTTCAGTCATGTCTGACTCTTCATGATCCCATTTGGGATTTTATTGGCAAAGATACTAGAGTGGTTTGCCATTTCCTTCTCCAGTTCATTTTACAGATGAGGAAACTGAGGCCAACAGAATTAAGTGACTTGCTTAGGGTCACATAATTAGTAATAGTCTGAGGCCAGAATTGAATTTAAAAAGATGAGTCTTCCTAACAGGCTTGACACTCTATCCACTGTGCCACCTACATGCCTTTGGAGTAGAACAAAAGAGCTATTTAATAATTGAATACTTCACTATGGTTAATGACCATAAGTGAAGTTTTTGTTCAACATAATCTATGACCATAATGACATGTAAATTAAGCAAATGTAGTTCCTTAACTCAAATCTATCCAAGACAGCAGTTGCTGCATGTAAGGAACATGTGGGCAGAGGCTGGATCAGAGACTGGTCAAGAATGTTGTAGGGGGGGTTCAGCTATGGATCAGACTGGATGGCTATTGAGTTCTCTTCTGACTTAGGAATCTGTGATTCTCTATGTAAAAAATTGTATTGTATTGTATTAAAAACAATTTTTTTAAACCCTTACCTTCCGTCTTGGAGTCAATACTGTGTATTGGCTCCAAGGCAGAAGAGTGGTAAGGGCTAGGCAATGGGGGTCAAGTGACTTGCCCAGGGTCACACAGCTGGGAAGTGTCTGAGGCCAGATTTGAACCTAGGACTTCCCATCTCTAGGCCTGGCTCTCAATCCACTGAGCTACCCAACTGCCCCCTGTATTGTATTGTATTGAAAAGCCACTCTGCCCAAGAGTTGAGCATCCCTTAATATGAAAAAGGAAATCTCAAATTCTTTGGGTCGTTGGGGCCATCAGAGTGAAAAACAAAGGATTCTACAGATCACAGATTCTAGCTGATTTATACTGCAGAAAACCTCACCAGAATGGATAACTGGTATTCAAGTTACAAGAAGAATGCCTATAGCTCATACTTTGACAAATATAACTGAAACATTCCATCTCAGGATTGCCTGGAAAAGTGAACTGACAGTTAACATTTTGTCTCTGTTTAGATTGTATCTGATTATGGAAATGACCCTTTTGGATACAATTAATATCTTCCTCTTGCTGCAGCAAACCCAGA